>NC_069500.1:604167584-604324332 GCF_027579735.1 Bombina bombina
TTTACTGTGATCTCATGAGATTTGACTTAACTCTCATGAGATTTCAAAGTAAACTTCCTTAAACTGAATAGGGAAATAACATTAGTGTGCACGAGGCTCACTCCCTTGCCTGTCCCGGGACAGACATACTGATTTGCTGCTTAAAGTCCTTTGCAATGGGGTTTGAATACTTAGGACATTTTGAGGTAAAATATCTTTCTTTTTTACATAGAGATGTTCAGCGTTTTACAGCTATGCTGCATCACTTTCAAGTGTTTCAACATTTGGGTATCATGGCCCTTTAAAAGAAAACTGGAAGAGTTAGTTTCAGTACTTGGTGAAAAGGTGATTGACTCAGGAGTCAGGACCGCATCAATTTGATGTCTCTACCACTTTGGGTCAAAGTTGCCACCTCGCCCATGTTTTCCCGGACACTTTTTTTAATTTTTTAATTTTTTATTTATATCCAACAATGTATACAATCATAAGTATTTACATATCTGAGCTCCAAAACGTGCAGTACAGTATATTATCATGCAAAAAAAGAAAAAAGAAACAAAAAAACAATCAATACATAATTCATGTAGCATTAACATTGAGAAGGATACACTGAAATAATCTCTTCTACTGTTCTACTGTCTGCTATCAATAATTTATCCTCTATAGCATAGTTGTATACAATGTTGGGGTTTTTTTAAAAAAAATTACATATATAAGATAATACAAGAAACTAAAAGAAAAAAGAAAAAGAAGAAAAAAAAAAAAAAAAAACCCAGGAAAAAGAGAGAAAGAAGAGAACCACCTCCGAGCCCGCAAGGCTCCATCTTAGAGACGGTAGCTCAAAACTTTATGGAATATCTCTAAAATTCCTTATCCATGATCCAGGGAATACTTGAAGCAGAACTAACTCAGCAAAGCTGATAGAAGAAACAAATGGAGACAAGATCCGCTGCTGAAGTTGCAATGAATAAGTCTTAATAATGGGTGCCCAATCTAACAAAAATAACTTAATTTTTTTCTCTGTAGCTTGTGATAAATGAAAAGATTCAAATATAATTTGAGATTGTATCCCTTTAAGAATTACCCCTAGACTGGGGGGCTTCTTAGCAATCCAAGCTTTAAAAATATTATATCTAACAGTTAATATGATGGTATTCAAAATCCGAGTTTTGGAGTCAGACCTGGAATCAGATATCAGACAGATTATATCTTGCAGAGATAGCTAGTAAGCCCCATTATAGAGCCTATTGAACCAAAACTGGACTTTCTGCCATAATTGTTTTATTTTAGGGCAGTTCCATAACATATGAGTAAGATCTGCTACGCCGTATAGGCACCGGGGGCAATCGGCCTTCTTAAGAGGGTAAAATTTCACTAACCTGGCGGGGGATAGATAGGAATTATTCAATAATTTAATATGGGATTCCTTCCAGTTTACCGCAATAGGATACTTAGCTACCAATCTGCAGCTACCTGCAGTCAGCTCTTGATTAATTGTAGGAATGGAGTTGATCCATGAGTTAACCAGTTTGTCGCTCAGCAGAGTACCCTGTTTGGTGAGCATTATGTCATAGATTAATGAAATTGAAGTGTTTCCAACTATGAATTTTTGAATAAAGATTTTGACCTCGGACCACTCAGACCTGATAGAAGAATACCAGCTCTGAGAGCTAATATAGTGACGGACCTGGAAATAAGCAAACCTACTCCCTACACCTAATGAATATTTTGATAGAATGGTCTCCCATGGAAGAATCTGGCATTGATCATCCAATAGCTGAACAATATCCTTGAGACCTCTATCCTGCCATTCTACAAATACTTTTTGGTCTATTCCTGGCAGGAACCGCGGGTTAGCTCTTATGGGTAAGAAATCAGAGAAAAAAGGATTCAATGCCAATATAGCACAAAACTTCTGCCATGCGCATATCAGGTTTTTAAAAGATTGTAATAAAAAGACTTCTCACGGTAGTTCTTTTAAGGGACAATGTAGCAGGGCCTTCAAAGACCAAGGGTAAATCAATCTAGATTCGGACTCAAATGAAGTAACCCTATTCGTTTGAGCTATCCAGTCTATAGCTATTTTGAGCAAGGTTGCAATATTATAGTATCTAATATTAGGGAATGCTAACCCCACATTATCAAATTTTTGAGACAATTTTTCCAATGATATACGTGGTTTTTTGGCTTTCCAGATAAACTTGGAAAACCAAGAATTCAGTCTATTTAGATCTTTATTTGTAAGAAATAAAGGAAGATTTTGTATAGGATAAAGAATCCGCAGAAAAATTATTGTTTTGATCAATTTAACAGACGCAGAGATAGATAAAGCGAGAGCCTTCCATAGCTCAAGATCTTCTTTGATCTTCTGAAGGAGCGGATCAATATTGGCTGAGTACCAGTATTTGGGATTTTTGTGGATCTCCAATCCCAGATATTTTATGGCCGGGACTGTACGAAACATTAAATTAGTTTGTCGATTAGCCTCCTTGCCTAGCCACATAAATTCACTTTTGTCCAAATTGGACTTATATCCAGCGAAGGAGCTAAACTCCTCCAGTATATTTACGACCTTAGGGATTGTATCTCTGGTATTCTGCAGACATATTAGGATATCGTCCGCGTAGAGTAAAACTTTGAGATTTGGATCTAGACCTGATATTCCCGGTAGACTTTCTCTCAATCTGGTTGCCAGCGGCTCAAGAGCTATGTTAAACAAGAGGGGTGACAGAGGACAACCCTGTCTTGTCCCTCTTTCTAATATTATCTTAAGGGAGAGCGTCTGATTAACCAGCAGATAAGATTCTGGTTTCCAATGGATTTTCTGGATAAAATATAAGAAATTATCTGCAAAGCCAAATTTCTCTAGGGTTTTAAATAAATGAGTCCACGCTATACTGTCAAAAGCCTTGACTGCGTCCAAGGTAAGAACTGCATTATCATTTGAAATTTTTCTATCTTTGAACTGATCGCTATTCCAGCTAAAATCAACCAACGTGGTTAATCTCCTTATATTTTTAGTAGAATTTCGTGCGGCCATAAATCCGACCTGATCGGGATGTATAAGTTTATCCAAACACCGTGTAAGTCTAGCAGCAACAATAGACATTAAAATTTTATAATCCGCGTTAAGAACGGAAATTGGCCTGTATGAGGCTGGATCTTCTGGGTTCTTCCCTTTTTTCAGAATTAATGATATATTTGCCGCTGCGAACCGACCTGAAATTGGTTGATTAGAGATATAGTAATAGTTAAACAGTTTCACTAAGACTGGGGTTATTTCCACCGCTAGACATCTATAGAACTCCGATGGAAACCCATCGGGGCCCGCAGCTTTATTCAGTTTAGATACACTAATAGCTTTTAATATTTCCTCAGAAGTAATTGGGGCATTCAGGGCCTCTAATTCCTCTTGCTGTAACTGGGGAAGAATAACCTTATCCCAAAAATTTGCTTGATTAATAGGGTTGCTTTCCTGTTTAGAATATAGTTGTTTATAGTACTTAAAGAAAACTTCACATATCTCTTCTGTATTGGTGTATCTTTTATCGCCTTCCCTGATGCAGGAAATCAAATTCTTCTTTTTCCTTATTTTAACTAGTCTAGCTAAATTTTTTGCAGAGCTACCGTGGAAGCTTCTGAAATATAGATTGATTTTGGTCTCATCTTCTAGATGTTTTTGAGTTACCGATATATCCCTTTCCTTTCTTAGTGCTATATAGTTATCCCAGTTCCTAATGGAGCGATCTCCATGATATTTTGATATTTTTTATAGGCATTTTTGACCTGATTAGTGAGTTGTAAGTCTCGTGCACGTTGTTTCTTGTTTTTAATATCCAGAAATGACATAATTTCACCGCGTAATACCGCTTTGGAAGCCTCCCAAAAGGTTTCAATTTTATGGAGATACGAGATATTATGGGTACTATAATCCTTCCACGCCTGTGTTAACCAGTGACTATATCTAGGATTATTATAAAGATAACACGGGTAAAAAAAAGCCCTGGGCCTTTTATATTTATTATTAACATGGGATTTCAAGGTTAAAGATATAATTGAGTGGTCCGAGGTCATGATCTCTCCAATTCCAGCCTCTAGTTTACAAATTGAAAGTGGTTCGGAGATTAGAAATAAATCTATCCTGGCAAATGTCCTGTGTGCTTTGGACTCACATGTAAAACCCAATGAATCCGGGTTAAGGCTTCGCCAGATATCGGTAAGATGTAATTTATGACAAAATTTGATAAGATATTTAGAGCTTCTCCTATTCTCTGGAAGATTCTTGTCTGAAAATCTATCAATTTCTGGATACATAGCCAAGTTAAAATCTCCGCCTATTATAAGGTTCTCTTTTATGAAAGGAAACAATTTAACTTTAACAGTCTCCCAAAAGTCACTACAAAATTTATTTGGACCATAAACATTACAGAGAACATATTTAGTTTTATTTATGATAATTTGGATTAAAATAAACCTCGCAGCTGCATCTGTCTCCACCTGAATAACCTTATACTCCAACGCTTTGTTGATCAAAATTGCTACTCCACATTTTCTCCTGCTTGAAGAGGAAGCAATTACCTCTCCCACCCATTGTATCTTAAGTTTAGCGACTTCCTGCTCTGAGAGATGAGTCTCTTGGATAAAAGCAATATCTGGTTTTTGTTTAGCCAATGACTTGATAATCAACTTACGTTTCATAGGAGAGACGATCCCCCCTACATTCCAAGATAAAAATGTAATATCCATTACCGACTCTTAACTACTCAGGCAGGTAGAGATTCCTCTTGCGGGCCCAATGGAGAGAAAGAAGAGAAAAAAAGAAGAAAGAAAAAAAAAAAAAAAAAAGAAGAAGGAAAACACACCTAATAATAAAAACAAAAAAAACCTGGATCTTTTTCATGGACACTTTCCCAATAAAACAAAAACAAACTTTAATACCTAATAAGCTCTTCATTTATCGGAGACCAGGTAGGGGCCTGGGATACCTAGATGATATATTATTGTTCATTTATAAATTTTTTGACTTCTCCCATCTCACGAAAGAGTTTTCTGGCACCATCCTGTTCTACAATTATACTAGCAGGATATACCATCCACGCATTATAGCCTTTATTAATGAGTTGTGAGCAGAGTGGTGCCATTTTCTTTCTCCTTAGAGAGGTTTCTACCGAATAATCTTGAAACAGTAAAATTTTATTGTTTCCAAACATAAGAGGTTCAATTCTTTTTTTAAATAGCCTAAGAAATTCAACCTTATCTTGATAATTCAAGATTCTAAAGATACACATTCTATTTGAGCGTGATCCCTCAGACTGGGTTTTTTTTGTGCCTGTTCTATGAGCTCTCTCTATAACAATGGGGAGCCTCTGCTGGGGGAAGCCTAAGGCCAAAGGCAACGTAAAAGATGTAAACTGATATAAGTCTTGAAATTCTGGAGTCTCAGGGAGGCCAATAATTCGAATGTTATTGCGTCTGGAACGATCTTCCAGGTCGTCCAGACGCGATTGCAAATTAGTAATTCTAGAGCTCTGTTTGGATATAGTATCAACTTGAACATTAGCTTGATCTTCTAGCTCAGACACTCTATTCTCCATCTCTAACATTCTATTAGAAAATTGTTTAACCTCCAGAGATAAATTAGAAATTACTGATGAAATTGTGCCTAATTCGGCCTTTATTATTTCAAATTGTGGAGAGAATAAATCAGTTAAGTGAGAAATTAGCATCTGCGTGTCATTTGTGTTAGCGAGTGTCTCACTAGAGCTATTTAGACTAGGGTCACCCTGTTTAGTTTTTTTATCCTTAACTTTGGCCGGCATTCTGGGTGAAGATGCTTTGGCTTGGGTTACAAATCTTTCCATAAAAGGAGAGGAAGGGGGCCAAAACAAATAAGGAGAAAGAGAGAAGAAGAAAAAAAAAAAAAAGAGGGGGTGTAAGTGAAAAGGTGGGGATTATCGACTTCTTGATGTGAAGAGTGAGAATAACGTGAAAAAATCGACCCAAAAAAAAAAAAAAAAAAAAGAGGGGGTGTAAGTAAAAAAGGTGGGGATTATCGGATTATCGACTTCCTGATGTGAAGAGTGAAAATAACGTGAAAAAATCAACACACAAAAGAAAAAAAAAAAAAAAAAATTCCTAGGGATAGTGAAATATATAAAAAAGGAAACTAACTACAGCTTCCGATTGTGAAGTGACCAAATTAATAACGTGTATTGTGGTAAGTATAATATTTTCCAGAAAGGAAAAAAGGAAAAAAAAAAAAAAAAAAAAAGGGGATTCTGGTGTATGTGTTTTAATGTATATATGAGTATATACCTATAGGAATAAATGTGATTGTGAGAAAAAAAATAAAAAATAAAATAAATAGTAATAAGAAAAAAAAAAAAGAAATTTACAAAGTATATCAAATGCAGAAAATCGTCACTGATGCAGTTTAGCTTGGCGACTATCTTAAATACTTAGTTTTAACAGCTATATAATATATTTTTATAACAAGCTATGTCAGAAATTTCAATGCAGATGACCGAACAGGTATTTAGCCAACTATATCGGCAATTTCAAAGATATTCTGCAAACTTAATTATGAGAGATAAACATAATACAGCCCTAGAACTCCTGGAAAATAAGCAACAAAGGGTTAGTTATGGTAGTCCCTTCACTTTATATCTAACATCTATTTCTTATCTAGTTCATGCCCCTTATTTATGAAAAGGCGTTTATAGTGCTATAAAACTTATTTCTAACAAGAGGTCTTCCCTTCTCTGTTCTATTTCTCCTAATCCATTGGTAGCTAGTAAAAAGCTCTATTATAATACACAGCCAAGGAGAAAAGAAGGAAAAAAAAAAAAAAAGAACCTATAATAATTTGCAATAGGAGAAAATACAAGAAAAAAAAAAAAAAAGAGAGTCTTTTGAAGAATTGATTTCTCAGCAAGTCCTTCTATAATAAAGTCTTTTTACACTTCCAAGTGGTTAGAACTGCCTTGATAACTTGACAGAGAGGCACTATAAAACCACAGGTCTAGTAGAGTGTTCTTTATATAAGTGTAGGAGCACCTGAGGCCTCACTAGTCAGCCTTAACTTAACAATCGTCCTGATAGTTTCTGGACAGCCAAGATACAGAAATAACCAAGTGGCCTCACTTTAAACTTAGATGGAAATGCAGGGTAATAAGGAAACAACAATAACAGTACCTTGTCTTCACCGGTAACTTTGAGGATGGCAATCTGACAAGGGGTTGGCTAGTCGTTTCCCATATCCTTCCAATGTTACCGTAGGGAAAACAGATCAGTACAACAACAACACAACGATCTCCTATTCAATCGACAATTGTGGATGCACTGCAGGGCACCAGAGAGGGTAGATGCACTAAAATTTCTGCTCGCTTACTTCTCTCTCAGCCTTTTCATTCAGGATTATATCTGCTTGACTCTGGAAACACGCTCTTTTAGGCACACAAATAGGCTCCTGCAATGCTCTGCAGGTCTGTGTTGGTCTGTGCTTGCTCCGTCCGTTCTGCAGGCGTAGCGCCCAGCCTTCACACACCTCTGCTTCTTATTGGAAGGGAAAGGAGGCTCGACCTTGGCGCAGGTGCTGGACTGGCCCGCGTACTTCAGCTGATGCGGACCTGCTTCACGAATGCCGGGTACTGTGTTACTGTGTAACCCGGGAGATTTCTTGCAATACGAATTGCCCTAGGAGGCACTTCTACCCCACAACGGGCATATTCCTTCCCCTTGGTTCCATTTCATCTCTTCTTGGGCCACCAAGCTGATCCTCAGGCGTTCTCTCTTGGCCCCTTCATTCAGGGTTATGTCTGCTTGGCACTGGATACACGCTCTTTTTAGGCACACAAATAGGCTCCTGCGATACTCCGCAGATCCGTAAGGGTCTGTGCTTGGGTCTGTGCTTGCTCCGTCCGTTCTGTAAGTGTAGCGCCCAGCCTTCACACACCTCTGCTTCTTATTGGATAGGAAAGGAGGCTCGACCTTGGCGCTGATGCTGGACTGGCCAGCGCACTTCAGCTGATGCGTATCTGTATAACAAATGCGGGGTACTGTGTTGCTGTGTAACCCGGGAGATTCTTGCCAAACGAATTGCCCTAGGAGGCACCTCTACCCCACAGCGGGCAAATTCCTTCCCCTTGATATCATATCATCTCGGGTCACCAAGCTGCTCTTCATACGCTGCAGCACCGCAACACACCTGCACACTTCGTCGGTCCCCTGCCACAGCCACCTGTGGCTCCACCTCGTACAGGGTAGGTAACAAAACCTTGTAAAAATAGTAGAAAGTCCTTAGCAAAGTAGTAGAGTTACGGCTCTGACCAAGAGCCAAAAGTAGGTCAGTGGAGGTTTTCCTTGCCGGGGCCGGTTCGAATCTGCCCTGCTCCCTAGGGTGTTAATCCGCACCAACAGCGGGAGATTGGCCACTGGAGAGAGATGTAAAGAGCTGTCTGTGCACCGTGTTCGGAACACCACGCCGAGATCAGCGTGCTACACTGAACAGCTCCTCCCACCGGAAATCCTCTTCCTCAGATCTCTTTCCTTCACACAGCGGGAGTGTAATTTTTGTTTTCCCGGACACTTATGAATTACACATGCTGTAGGGTGTGCAGGAGGGAACCTGTATTGTGCACAATTCATGTGATGTCCAGAGGCACAATACATGTTCTGCCCTGCTTACCCTGCAGCATGTGTAGCTCATAAGTGTCCAGGAAAACATGGCTGAGGTGGCAACCCTACTCTGGGTCCCTAACCTACAACCACACATGCTAGCTTTGAGCCAGAAAACTGAGATACAAGTAAGCGTTACACAGGCCTTTGTAATTCTCTTAGACACATGCAAAACATGGAAATGGCCTACACTCTCAAACCAGAGTGGGTACACATCCCATCCCACTAGCAAAATTCACAGCCCCATTTGGTCTGCAACACTCATGGAAAGTCTGTCCCTCACTTGCATGCACACATACTGTATAAACACATATACACACACACACTTTTGAGTTCTTCCCAGTAAAATACCTTTAAACATGAAATATCATTGTTATTAATTTTCAATGTTTTAATGTGTTTTTAATTTAAATACTTGAAATTCCTATGTTCTTCATTTAGATTTTATTCTTAAAACGGGGAGATTTCACAGCTGCATTCATTACTTTTGGGAAATACAGAACCTGGCCACCAGAAGGAGGCAAAGACACCCCAGCAAAAGGCTTAAATACCTCCCCCACTCAGGGCCGTCTTTAATATTGACTGGACCCTGGGCAAAAATTTTCTTGGGCCCCCCACCCCATGCAATTTCGCTCTCCACCCCAACATCCCAAAAAACAACTAAATCAATTTATTTTATAATTGTTTTCAAAATTATTAGCCCAGCAGTGGATGGATTGCAATATGTGAAACTGGACCTAAGCAGTATTAATAAGTAAATAAATATATAAATTCCTCCACTGTGGATTAATTTAATATTCTTTTGAATGTGATTCTGGTGTGAGTTTAGCTGGTTAAAGAGATTTAGGGCAGCCAACAGGAGCAAAGCAAGTTAAAGACTGAGGAGGAAGCATGGAGGTGCAGACAAATATAAGTTTACTGGCTGAAACAGCAGAACTTCTATGGGAAGCTGTAAAATCTGAGACAGAGAGAAAACAAAAACTATAAAAATAAACCTTACATTAATGTGTGAAATATCAGCATGACACTATACATCAGCCACAGCAGCACATGTCACTTCTTTGCTAGGAACAAGTTTCCTCTCACCCTGCACTAGACAATGCTGCATGGGGAGGGGCATGTGTGCACTTACTTATTCTTCCCACTGACACCTTTCTACAAAGCACTGTTCCCCTAACAATCTTCAGTTAGTTGATCTTAGGGCCACAGCAGAAAGAGCAGGGCTAAGGGGACCAGCAGACTGGATGCTGTCTGCCCAAGGCTGCATGGATACAGTGAGAGATGTGTCATACAGCCTCAAGACTGAAGAGAGCAGTGTATGCAGCTGCACAGATGCTCAAATCCTCATGTGCCTGACGCTCCAGCTTTCTGCTGCATGCACCTACAGTCAGCCCTACCCAGAAACAATCCCCACCACCAGAGCAGTTACCTGGTAACAGTGGTAACCCCAGTAGGACCTTTTCTGATGCAGTGGGAATGGCTGGATACCAAGTTAGGGCTTTGCATTCAGTGCTGCACAGTTCACATCTAAAACAGCACATGGCAATAGCTTGGCATGTCACATGACACCGGCACGGTCTGGTACAGTTTTTAAAAAAAAATATATATAAGCAGAGTACTTTTTACTGTGACAGTATTATGACTGAATGTGTGTGTTCCCCATGTCACATCAGCAGTCGGGACTCTTGGGCCCCTCAACAGAGACTGGGCCCTGGGCAGCTGCCCCTTTTGCCCTGTGTTAAAGACGGCCCTGCCCCCACTTCCCTCATCCCCCAGTCATTCTTTGTCTTTCGTCACAGGAGGTTGACAGAGAAGTGTCGGAAGATTATGGAGTAGTCTCTTATGAAGGGTAGTACTCTTCGAGATGGGATGGGAGTTTTAATTACTCCTGTCAGCCTCTCAGTGAGAGCATGGATGAAAGTTAGAATCCAGGGAGAGTCTTTCTGCGAAACCATACCGACTCATATTAATAGCTCCACAAGCAATCAGCTTTCATCACTCAAGCCTATGTCAGAAGTGACGCTACTATTTGTCAAACTTAAAAGACCATGTTACTGTTCCACAGCAGAGATTCCGGTGAGATTGTTTCATTTTTCTTTCATTGTGAATGTAATGTAAATGATAGAAGACAGGGTCTCAGTGGGACTCCTTTATCTTTATGGAATCAAGGGTTAATATCTCCTGAGGGGGGTTAATGAGCAGTGGGGGACTTTAATCATGTTTGTTATGTGATTCTGTCTGCTTAAGTGTAGATATGTTCGGGTTCATGGCTATTATGGAACATACCGTTTTTTTTATAGCTACGCAGTTCTTGTGGAATGGCGCTCTTTCTTTGGCCTACATGTCGCACCTCGTGACCGGGCGTGGTCTCGTTTTCATTCACAATTTCTGTATCGTGACTGAGTGTAGGTGGAGAGAACCAGTTTTCTCTACTTGGCTGGGTCATAGGAGGCCATTGGGGGTGTGAGGTGCCAGTTAAATTTGTCTGGTCAAGTTATGGAGGATTCTGATTTTTGTGAGGAGGATTTCTCTGACTCAGATTCTGTTTCCTGCCCGGGTAATCCAGCCCAATCAATTTTGTTCCGTAGTGCTCTTTTCTCCCTTTGGGGAGAGATTGGAGACCGCTGAGCTGTCCGCCTCTGAGGATTCTGTGTCCTGTGAGGCACGTTCCCTGGAATTTTCTGTCCCTACACAAGCAGTTGTCCCAAATTCGGTTACCCCTTCTCCGAAAGGAGGTTTCTTTCCACCAGAGGTTGCTGCTCGGTTGCGCATGGCGATATTAGTGGCATTGGCGCATTTACAGCTTCTTGAGGGCGAGTGAAGAGCTTATCCGTGTTCTCTTTAATGGGCGGGTCTTTCCTCTGGGGGAGCGGTTCCCTCTGAGGCTTCAGGGAGACAGCCGGCAGGATCGGGGCCTTCAAATGTTCCGCCGGAGATCTACTGATTCTGATGGCAAACAGCTCTAGACGAGTGGAGGGATGTGGATCATACTCCTTATTGTCTTCACTTATGTATCTAATCCCAGTTCTGAGCTCCTGAGGAATCAGGTCTCTGACAGGATGACCCTGTTGGTGTTTCTATTTCTTTCTTGGCATTCACCTGTGGGTACGACCTACTTCTTTTGATCCGGTTAGGATGTGTTTTCTTTTATTTGCAGAGCTCGAGACTGTTGTAGACTTTTCCTTTAAGGAAACTTTTTTCTTCTCTGGGATTTTGATACTAGTGATTTTATGGTCGTGACTTCCAGCGGAAGTCACAAAACAAAAAAAAAGATCATAAGAGACAACGTTTAAGCCTCAGAGCTTATTTCTCGGTCATTTGTCTGTTTGTTTAGTCTCTTTCAGTTAGACCTTGATCAGTTCAGTTGTACCCTGGTCAGCAGGCTGGTCCTGGTTGGGTACTAGTTCACTCTGTTCTTTTGAGGTTATATCAGACATTTTGTATCCTTGACAACAGGCTGGTCCTGTTTGGGTACTAAGTTGACTTACCTCTTGTTACAAGGTTGTTTTTTCTTGTTTCTACAAGTTATAGGATGCCCCTCTATCCTAGATATCCAGCTGGCCCTACCTTCTTTCACCTTGATGGGGCGTCCAATGTTTTTCATGGCCTTAACTGACATTTAAGTACTTGATACTAGTGTTTTGTCCCTGCATAATTTGCATGTTTTCCTGGGATCCCGAATTCTGCTATGGCAGTATGTTTGTAGTTTCTGAGGTCCTTTGGACAGGAGCTAGAGTCCTCCCTTCTGAAGGGGGAGGATCAGATGACTGCATGGAGATCTCCAGTACTTGGTGTAGGGGGCGATGATTCCCCCTTATTGGTACTTGTGGATGGGATTGTCTGATTTTTAGATCTCTTTTGCCAGTGTTTCTCTCCTCTTTTTTGAGGATTGCTGTGTTTTTCATTTCCCCTTGCATTTGGGGGTAGGGTTTTCGGTCATCTGGTGGTGGAGACTAGGTTCTTCTGGACCGTTTTGGTCCTTGCAGTATTCTCATTTTGATCCTGTACACTTGGGGATCAGGGGGATTGTTATGTAGTCTTTCTTGCCGTTAACCGATAGGAGTTTTAGGATGCTTGTTCCTTTGTTATTCCTTGAGCTGTAGGTTGCCTGGGGGTTAATCCAGACTGGATCTTTAGAGACTGTCATTTTCTCTCAATCATCGAGTTCTGATACTTCCTTTGTCTTTTGACTTTGTGGGTGTTATATCAGCAGCCTTTTGGGGCTGAGTGGACAGCCACTGGGATATTTCATGAGAAATCAGAGTTCTAGACCTCATGGGGGTATGGTGTGCATCAACTTTTGTGCAAATTTAATTCCAGGTAACCATGTGGTTGTTACGCAAGGTTTTTGGTCTTGATACGGTACCTGTTTTTTGGGGGATCCATTTTATTTAACCTAGTCCTTGTCTTTTGACTTGGCAGTTGGTTAATCTCTTTTCCAGATATTATTAGTCTTGGATCTGTCCGGTGTTCAGTAGTAAGCTTGTTTTCTTCTAGAGAGATGGAGGAAGTGTTTCCTAGGCATTTCTTTACTGGAATACTCTGGTCTACTGCTCCTATCCAGTTAGCTCCTCTTGGGGTAGTTTTCATCATCTGTCTCTAGGAGTTTAGTGGGTCAAAGGTTTATCCTGTCTGCAGTGTACCCTCCCTTTGGGTTCTAAGGGGTGATCAGGATAGATATCCTGGATTCTGTGTTAATCTCTCTGGGTGTCGGTGCCTCTTTCCTGCTTCTTTTCCTTAGGAACTTGTGGCTTGAGATTCGTTATCTGATCTCCGGGCCTTGTCGATGCTGGGATTTTATTTTATTTTTTTAACCTCTTGTCCTTGGGGACATTGACAGTCGCTTCTGTGATGGGATTGTTTGCTCAGAGTAGAGGTCAGGAATTCTGACTGTTTTGTTTGGGCATCGACCACATCTCTTGTCTCCTGAAGGATCCTTACGTAGGTTGTGAGGCCTTGCACTTGATTGTGGAACCTCCCTTAGTGGGTAGTTGGTTCTTCTTTATTGGTCAGGGTGTTGTCCTCGCTTCCCTCGTTTTCTAGTAGGGTGGGAGTTGGTCCGCCCTGCTTTCTGAGTTTTTTCTCTTATTCTTTCCAGGTATGTCAGTTTGCTAGCTACCCAGTTGGCAAGTTACTATGGTTGGACATTTAGTCTGACTTCCTATCCGACGGAAGTCTGCGGCTTTTGTTTGTGGCGTAAACGGATGTTAATATTCTGTTCCTGTTCTGCTCCCGGTTTTTTTTTTCTTTCTGACCTGTGGGTGTTCAGTTTCTCTGTACTAGTTAGCTGTCTATGGTGAGGTAGTCTTGTTCTACCTTTTGTCCTTTTGTCCTTCTGGGACTTCGGTTCTGGTTACAGCTTTCCCTTGGTTCCTTTTGGATCCATGTAGGGGGTGATCTGGAATTGTTCCTTTCCTTGCTCTCCTCTATCGGTAGAGTATTTTTCTACGGGACTTTCTCGTCTTGCAGCCTGGTAGCTGCTCTTTTCGAGTTATGCTAGGGGCTTCTCTCTCTGTTTTGTCCCTGGTTCTTCCGGGATTGTTTATGGAGGTTCTTTCGGACCGTATTATCTGATTCTTCCCTTCTTTCAGTTAGGTAGAATGTGGTGTGGGAGTTTGTTTGTTGTTTCCCTTGCCATTGTTCATGGAGAGGTTTTTCTTTGTGTGCTTCTATAGAGTAGGATTTTGTCTCCTCAGAGGTTTTTGTGCTCAGTGGAGTCCAGACTTTAGTGTGATCTCTAACTGGGATCTTTATGGTTCTAATTGACTGTTGTTACCTTGTCCTCTTCCATATTTTGTTCCTTCTGCTTCTGTTGAAGTAGTTTTTTATCGGGTATCTGGGTTGTGTCAGGCTGTGGTGCCTTCAGAATGGGCCGCCTCTTGTTCCCGTCCGTTGGCAATCAGTGTCCTCTATAAGCTTGGGTATTGATTTCCCAAAAGTAATTAATGCAGCTGTGGACTCTCCCCGTTTAAGAAGAAAAACTTAAATTATAATTTTCTTCTGAACGGGGAGAATCCATAGCTCACGCCTGTTTTTTTTCCGTGTGCGGCCTTAAATTCTTTTTTTATTCCTTCTTCTGGCACCTTTTTTCACCCTGATAATTTAGACACAAGGCGCCGATTTAACATGCCCCGAATGGTGCCAAAAGCGCCTGTTTCCACGCGAGCCTCCAGGCTCACCGGAAACAGGAGTTAAGAAGCAGCAGTCTTAAGACCGCTGCTCCTTAACTCGTACGCCTCCTCTGAGGCGGCAGACATTAATCCGCCCGATCGCAGGGGGTGGCAAATGTTTAATGCCGACAGCGTATGTGTATGATAAATCTACCCCAAAGTGTTCAATACATTCCAAGAAAACATTAAATAAAATGTCGTCAGCTGGGTTTGTTAGGAAACTCAATTATAAGAAGCAGAACAAATACACAAGCAAATACGATTAACGTGGATAAAAAACATAATTTATGTAAGAACTTACCTGATAAATTCATTTCTTTCATATTAGCAAGAGTCCATGAGCTAGTGACGTATGGGATATACATTCCTACCAGGAGGGGCAAAGTTTCCCAAACCTCAAAATGCCTATAAATACACCCCTCACCACACCCACAATTCAGTTTAACGAATAGCCAAGAAGTGGGGTGATAAAAAAGTGCGAAAGCATATAAAATAAGGAATTGGAATAATTGTGCTTTATACAAAAATTATAACCACCCCAAAAAAAGGGCGGGCCTCATGGACTCTTGCTAATATGAAAGAAATGAATTTATCAGGTAAGTTCTTACATAAATTATGTTTTCTTTCATGTAATTAGTAAGAGTCCATGAGCTAGTGACGTATGGGATAATGATTACCCAAGATGTGGATCTTTCCACGCAAGAGTCACTAGAGAGGGAGGGATAAAATAAAGACAGCCAATTCCTGCTGAAAATAATCCACACCCAAAATAAAGTTTAATGAAAAACATAAGCAGAAGATTCAAACTGAAACCGCTGCCTGAAGTACTTTTCTACCAAAAACTGCTTCAGAAGAAGAAAATACATCAAAATGGTAGAATTTAGTAAAAGTATGCAAAGAGGACCAAGTTGCTGCTTTGCAAATCTGATCAATCGAAGCTTCATTCCTAAACGCCCAGGAAGTAGAAACTGACCTAGTAGAATGAGCTGTAATCCTTTGAGGCAGAGATTTACCCGACTCAACATAGGCAAGATGAATTAAAGATTTCAACCAAGATGCCAAAGAAATGGCAGAAGCTTTCTGGCCTTTTCTAGAACCAGAAAAGATAACAAATAAACTAGAAGTCTTTCAACATAATATTTCAAAGCTCTAACAACATCCAAAGAATGCAATGATTTCTCCTTAGAATTCTTAGGATTAGGACACAATGAAGGAACCACAATTTCCCTACTAATGTTGTTAGAATTCACAACTTTAGGTAAAAATTCAAAAGAAGTTCGCAACACTGCCTTATCCTGATGAAAAATCAGAAAAGGAGACTCACAAGAAAGAGCAGATAATTCAGAAACTCTTCTGGCAGAAGAGATTGCCAAAAGGAACAAAACTTTCCAAGAAAGTAATTTAATGTCCAATGAATGCATAGGTTCAAACGGAGGAGCTTGAAGAGCCCCCAGAACCAAATTCAAACTCCAAGGAGGAGAAATTGACTTAATGACAGGTTTTATACGAACCAAAGCTTGTACAAAACAATGAATATCAGGAAGATTAGCAATCTTTCTGTGAAAAAGAACAGAAAGAGCAGAGATTTGTCCTTTCAAAGAACTTGCGGATAAACCTTTATCTAAACCATCCTGAAGAAACTGTAAAATTCTCGGAATTCTAAAAGAATGCCAAGAAAAATGATGAGAAATACACCAAGAAATATAAGTCTTCCAGACTCTATAATATATCTCTCTGGATACAGATTTACGAGCCTGTAACATAGTATTAATCACAGAGTCAGAGAAACCTCTTTGACCAAGAATCAAGTGTTCAATCTCCATACCTTTAAATTTAAGGATTTGAGATCCTGATGGAAAAAAGGACCTTGCGACAGAAGGTCTGGTCGTAGCGGAAGAGTCCACGGATGGCAAGAGGCCATCCGGACAAGATCTGCATACCAAAACCTGTGAGGCCATGCAGGAGCTACCAGCAGAACAAACGAGCATTCCTTCAGAATCTTGGATATTACTCTTGGAAGAAGAACTAGAGGCGGAAAGATATAAGCAGGATGATACTTCCAAGGAAGTGATAATGCATCCACTGCTTCCACCTGAGGATCCCGGGATCTGGACAGATACCTGGGAAGTTTCTTGTTTAGATGAGACACCATCAGATCTATTTCTGGAAGCTCCCACATTTGAACAATCTGAAGAAATACCTCTGGGTGAAGAGACCATTCGCCCGGATGCAACGTTTGGCGACTGAGATAATCCGCTTCCCAATTGTCTATACCTGGGATATGAACCGCAGAGATTAGACAGGAGCTGGATTCCGCCCAAACCAGAATTTGAGATACTTCTTTCATAGCCAGAGGACTGTGAGTCCCTCCTTGATGATTGATGTATGCCACAGTAGTGACATTGTCTGTCTGAAAACAAATGAACGATTCTCTCTTCAGAAGAGGCCAAGACTGAAGAGCTCTGAAAATTGCACGGAGTTCCAAAATATTGATCGGTAATCTCACCTCCTGAGATTCCCAAACTCCTTGTGCCGTCAGAGATCCCCACACAGCTCCCCAACCTGTGAGACTTGCATCTGTTGAAATTACAGTCCAGGTCGGAAGCACAAAAGAAGCCCCCTGAATTAAACGATGGTGATCTGTCCACCACGTTAGAGAGTGTCGTACAATCGGTTTTAAAGATATTAATTGAGATATCTTTGTGTAATCCTTGCACCATTGATTCAGCATACAGAGCTGAAGAGGTCGCATGTGAAAACGAGCAAAGGGGATCGCGTCCGATGCAGCAGTCATAAGACCTAGAATTTCCATGCATAAGGCTACCGAAGGGAATGATTGTGACTGAAGGTTTCGACAAGCTGAAATCAATTTTAGACGTCTCTTGTCTGTTAAAGACAGAGTTATGGACACTGAATCTATCTGGAAACCCAGAAAGGTTACCCTTGTCTGAGGAATCAATGAACTTTTTGGTGAATTGATCCTCCAACCATGATCTTGAAGAAACAACACAAGTCGATTCGTATGAGATTCTGCTAAATGTAAAGACTGAGCAAGTACCAAGATATCATCCAAATAAGGAAATACCACAATACCCTGTTCTCTGATTACAGACAGAAGGGCACCGAGAACCTTTGTAAAAATTCTTGGAGCTGTAGCTAGGCCAAACGGCAGAGCCACAAACTGGTAATGCTTGTCCAGAAAAGAGAATCTCAGGAACTGATAATGATCTGGATGAATCGGAATATGCAGATATGCATCCTGTAAATCTATTGTGGACATAAAATGCCCTTGCTGAACAAAAGGCAAGATAGTTACCATTTTGAACGTTGGTATCCTTACATAACGATTCAATATTTTTAGATCCAGAACTGGTCTGAAGGAATTCTCCTTCTTTGGTACAATGAAGAGATTTGAATAAAACCCCATCCCCTGTTCCAGAACTGGAACTGGCATAATTACTCCAGCCAACTCTAGATCTGAAACACAATTCAGAAATGCTTGATCTTTCACTGGATTTACTGGGACACGGGAGGTCTCATCTTGAAACCAATTCTGTACCCTTCTGAAACAATGTTCTGAATCCAAAGATTGTGAACAGAATTGATCCAAATTTCTTTGAAAAAACGTAACCTGCCCCCTACCAGCTGAGCTGGAATGAGGGCCGCACCTTCATGTGGACTTAGAAGCAGGCTTTGCCTTTCTAGAAGGCTTGGATTTATTCCAGACTGGAGATGGTTTCCAAACTGAAACTGCTCCTGAGGATGAAGGATCAGGCTTTTGTTCTTTGTTGAAACGAAAGGAACGAAAACGATTATTAGCCCTGTTTTTACCCTTAGATTTTTTATCCTGTGGTAAAAAAGTTCCTTTCCCACCAGTAACAGTTGAGATAATGGAATCCAACTGAGAACCAAATAATTTGTTACCCTGGAAAGAAATGGAAAGTAGAGTTGATTTAGAAGCCATATCAGCATTCCAAGTTTTAAGCCATAAAGTTCTTCTAGCTAAAATAGCTAGAGACATAAACCTGACATCAACTCTGATAATATCAAAAATGGCATCACAGATAAAATTATTAGCATGCTGAAGAAGAAGAATAATATTATGAGAATCATGATCTGTTACTTGTTGTGCTAAAGTCTCCAACCAAAAAGTTGAAGCTGCAGCAACATCAGCCAAAGATATAGCAGGTCTAAGAAGATTACCTGAACACAGATAAGCTTTTCTTAAAAAGGATTCAATTTTCCTATCTAAAGGATCTTTAAACGAAGTACCATCTGACGTAGGAATAGTAGTACGTTTAGCAAGGGTAGAAATAGCCCCATCGACTTTAGGGATTTTGTCCCAAAATTCCAATCTGTCAGACGGTACAGGATATAATTGCTTAAAACGTTTAGAAGGAGTAAATGAATTACCCAATTTATCCCATTCTCTGGAAATTACTTCAGAAATAGCATTAGGAACAGGAAAAACTTCTGGAATAACCACAGGAGATTTAAATACCTTATCTAAACGTTTAGAATTAGTATCAAGAGGACCAGAATCCTCAATTTCTAAAACAATTAGTACTTCTTTAAGTAAAGAACGAATAAATTCAATTTTAAATAAATATGAAGATTTATCAGCATCAATCTCTGAGACAGAATCCTCTGAACCAGAAGAGTCATCAGAATCAGAATGATGATGTTCATTTAAAAATTCATCTGTAGAGAGAGAAGTTTTAAAAGATTTTTTATGTTTACTAGAAGGAGAAATAACAGACATAGCCTTCTTGATGGATTCAGAAACAAAATCTCTTATGTTATCAGGAACATTCTGCACCTTAGATGTTGAGGGAACTGCAACAGGCAATGGTACATTACTAAAGGAAAAATTATCTGCTTTAACAAGTTTGTCATGACAATTAATACAAACAACAGCCGGAGGAATAGCTACCAAAAGTTTACAGCAGATACACTTAGCTTTGGTAGTTCCAGCACTAGACAGCGATTTTCCTGAAGTATCTTCTGACTCAGATGCAACGTGAGACATCTTGCAATATGTAAGAGAAAAAACAACATATAAAGCAAAATTGATCAAATTCCTTAAATGACAGTTTCAGGAATGGGAAAAAATGCCAATAAACAAGCTTCTAGTAACCAGAAGCAAAGAAAAAATGAGACTGAAATAATGTGGAGACAAAAGCGACGCCCATATTTTTTTGGCGCCAAATAATACGCCCACATTGTTTGGCGCCTAAATGCTTTTTGGCGCCAAAAATGACGCCACATCCGGAACGCCGACATTTTTGGCGCAAAAGGACGTCAAAAAATGACGCAACTTCCGGCGACACGTATGACGCCGGAAACAGAAAAGATTTTTTGCGCCAAAAAAGTCCGCGCCAAGAATGACGCAATAAAATGAAGCATTTTCAGCCCCCGCGAGCCTAACAGCCCACAGGGAAAAAAAGTCAAATTTTTAAGGTAAGAAAAAATGATTGAATCAAATGCATTATCCCAAATATGAAACTGACTGTCTGAAAATAAGGAATGTTGAACATTCTGAGTCAAGGCAAATAAATGTTTGAATACATATATTTAGAACTTTATAAATAAAGTGCCCAACCATAGCTTAGAGTGTCACAGAAAATAAGATTTACTTACCCCAGGACACTCATCTACATGTTTGTAGAAAGCCAAACCAGTACTGAAACGAAAATCAGCAGAGGTAATGGTATATAAATAAGAGTATATCGTCGATCTGAAAAGGGAGGTAAGAGATGAATCTCTACGACCGATAACAGAGAACCTATGAAATAGACCCCGTAGAAGGAGATCACTGCATTCAAATAGGCAATACTCTCCTCACATCCCTCTGACATTCACTGCACGCTGAGAGGAAAACCGGGCTCCAACTTGCTGCGGAGCGCATATCAACGTAGAATCTAGCACAAACTTACTTCACCACCTCCATAGGAGGCAAAGTTTGTAAAACTGAATTGTGGGTGTGGTGAGGGGTGTATTTATAGGCATTTTGAGGTTTGGGAAACTTTGCCCCTCCTGGTAGGAATGTATATCCCATACGTCACTAGCTCATGGACTCTTGCTAATTACATGAAAGAAATAACATAATATGTATTAAGAAGGTGATTTCCATCCTTTGTTGAAATGTAAGAATTATGCTGTTTTTTTGTGATAAAGTGACATAAAATGCAAATATAAAATCCACAGCAGTACATTCCATTTTTGCAATTATACAGTTTTGCAATATACATTGATTTGTGTTGTCACAGGCTACCCTCTTTTTGACTATCCCATTGCTCATGTGCTCTCTCACGTGATGTCAAACACAAAACTGGAATGTATGTCAAAGCCACCTACTCCTGTGTTGCTTGCTGGTCATATATGCAGTAAGGGTTATAGCAACAGGTTCTAAAATGTTTTCAGATTGCTTCTTCTGAGCCTTTCACATTTGGGGCGAGATTACATATGCGGCACAGGTTTCAGCACAACTGCTTAAACCCGCGTCGCCCATAAGTTCACCTCGCACATCAGGTGAATCACATAAACTGTGCAGGCAGTTCAAATACTGCCTTAAGTCGGATAAACTGGCGATGTTCAGAAATGTGCGGAAATAGACGTTTCTGGAGTCGCCAGTGACTTACGGCAGTTTAAGATCTGCCGGCGAATAAGTAAAAAACTTTTTTTTTTACATCGCCCGTAATGTTGGCTGATTTGAACAGCCAATAGGATTTCATTAGCTCTCATCCTATTGGCTGATTTGAAAATTTCAGCCAATAGGCATGCAATGTAACCCAAATATAAAACGGGTACCTTGCATTCAATATTCAGTGTGAGGCGGCGATTGCATGAAGATGATCCTCGACGCTGAATGTCTGTGCGGCCGCCGTTCCTGCTCCGCGGCCACCTCCACTTATGCTTTGTGGCCACCTCCGCTCCGCATTCGCTTCGGATGAAGATAGAAGATGTTCCCACGCTGGATGAAGATGCAGTCGCCTGGAAGAAGACCTTCACCGCCGGACTTCAGGAATGGTGAGTACCTATCTCGGGGTTGGACTTAGTTTTTTTTTAGTTTTTTTATTTTAGATTAGGGCTTTTTTATTTTAATGGGCAGCAAAAGAGCTGATTGCCCTTTTAAGGGCAATGCCCATACAAATGTCCCTTTAGGGGCAATGGGTAGCTTATTTATTTTTTAGTGTTAGGTGTTTTTATTATGGGGGTTGGGTGTTTACTTAGAGGGGGTAATTTGCACTTTATTTAGGTAAAAGAGCTGATCGCTTTAGGGCAATGCCTTACAAAAGGCCCTTTTAAGGGCTATTGGTAGTTGAGTGATAGATTAGGGGGTGTTTTTATTTTGGGGGGCTTTTTTATTTTTATAGGGGTATTAGATTAGGTTTACATTTTTTATTTTGGATAATTTCATTTATTTTTTTTCTGTAATTTTAAATTTATTTTTTTTGTAATATTAGATTTTTTATTTTAATTTAATCTTAGTTTTTTTATATGTAATGTTTGGATTTTTAATTTTATGTTAGGATTTTTTTTTTAATTTTTAATTAATTTATAAGTAAGATAGTGTTTTTTATTTTATGTATTTGGGGTTAATTTAGGAAGTGTTAGGTTAGGAGGCTTAGTGATTAAACTAGTTATTTGCGTTGTGGTGGCATGGCGGTTTAGGGGTTAATAGGTTAATTAGGTAGATTGCGTTGTGGGGGTGGACGGTTAATAGTGTAATTAGATACTTTGCGATGTGGGGGGATGGCGGATTAGAGGTTAATAAATTTATTAGCTAGTTTGCGATGTGGGGGGATGGCGGATTAGGGGTTTAAACTTTATTAGGTACTTTGCGATGAGGTGGTTGCGGATTAGGGGTTAATACATTTTATTTAGTTATTGCGGTGAGGGGATGGAGGTTGACAGGTACATATTGCACATGCGTTAGGTGTTTGTTGAGACTTCCAGGGAGTTACGGTACTTATATATTCAGCACAAGGCTTGCTGCCCCTGCCTATGTGTGGTGAGGTGAAAATGGAGTAAAATGTCTCCATTTTTGACAGCTTACGTCCTTGTGCTGAATACGCGATACCGACTTGCGACGCCGGTTCTATGTTAGTTTATGGGAGTAAAATTAGAACCCTCAGCATGGGAATATTATCTCTTGAAACTTAACAGGGTGTCACTTTCCTGTTTCAACATATTTCTGATCTCCGTAAACCTTCATTATTTATCCTCACAGAACTATTATAGTCAAGACAAATAATTGTACTATGTCATCTAGACAAATGTCTTGTTCAAAGGGTTATGAAATACCTTCTGATTGCAGGATCTTTCTGTAGTCTTGTAGTAAATGAGCATATTTCATAAATATATTAATATATACACCTATTGGTGTATTTAGTTTTAGTGCTGTCCTAGGCACTGGAAAAAATTTCCTGCCCCCTGAACCTTCAAAACACCTACAATTTTACCAATCAGGGTTAACTGATTTGTAATAAAATCCAAAAATAAAACATTTGGAGAGCATATAAGTGGGAAAGCATCATTCAAATTTTGTATCGAAATGTTTTTTCCAGGATAGGCTCAATGACCTAAATATGTATAGCTTAGAGGAGAGAAGGGAAAGAGGTGATATGATAGCAACTTTCAAGTACATTAAAGGGTTTAGTAAAACTGAGGCTGTGGGTATTTTACATAAAATGGAAAATTCAAGAACAAGGGGTCATGAGCTCAAGCTAAAGGGTAGTAGATTCAGGAGTAATTTGAGGAAGCACTTCTTTACAGAAAGAGTGATTGATTTATGGAATAAACTTCCTCAAGAGGTAGTAGCAACAAACACTGTGGGGGACTTTAAAAATGCATGGGACAAGCATAAGGCTATCCTACGAACTAGATAAGTTTATACTGTTAGGTAAGGTCGGGCAGACTTGCTGGGCCTATGGCTCTTATCTGCCGTCAATATCTATGTTTCTATGTTTCTATTATTCGTTGATTTGAGTTCTGAGTTTCATGCTCAGAGTGCAATGCTGAAATGTATATAATTGCAGCCTACTTCTGTACGGGCACCAGGTCATACAGTATATGCAGTAAGAGTAAATGCAAGACCTGTCTATAATCTCGTAAGAAATTAACATGCAAGCCAGGTGTGAAAACCTTTTGAATACATTAATATACTGGATGCTGCAGTTGTTTTTTGGCCAATCTGCCTAAACACTTGTCTTATTTGTAGGATCCAATCCAAACTTGTTACTTACCAATTTTGCAGTACCCTTTTAAAAACCTCATTTGCGGAGGCCAATCAGGGCAGATGTCAATTATTCAATCACTGCATGGTTTGGCATTTGATGTCTGCTAGTGAAGATATCAAAGTTAATCTGGGTCCTCCTCAAACCAAGACTCAACTGTCCTGGCTCTGCGTATGGGCACATTATCACTTTGAAAAATGGACCATTGGGTGTATCTGATCAAGTATGTCCAAATACTTGCTGGCAGTAACTCATTTAGGGTAATGATGGAGTCAGCGAAATACCAATATGGCCATCCAAATCATCACAGAACCGCTCCTATGTTTGAGTTGTATGCTTCCTTGGGGGTTCTCCATACATAAACCTGACCTACTGTTGGGAATAATGTAAATGATAACTTATTGGACCATATCAATAGTTTCCAGTATTCAGCTGTCCAGGTTTTATGATCATGACACCATCTTTTTCACATTGGTCTCTGTGATTAAAGGTTTAGCAAGTGTAGCTCTTCTTTGATGTTGGCTTTGAAAAGTTCTCTGTAAAAAAATTTTTTTAAGAAATACTGTCTTCAATGTGGCTATTGAGTTCTGCTGTCACTTTGTGTATGCAGTCATAACAGTGGAGACTGTTGCTCTTGACAGAGGGACAGTAAACCCAAAGAATTCTGCGCTCAAACCAAACACACAGAAAACAGCTGTATTAAGCAGATCCTCTCAATCTGCAACAAATGGGTATTCTACAAATGTATTTAATTCTACTCCAGAAAAGAATTAAGATATAGCTGCGCTGCAACAGGTGTAGCTTAAACTGTGTAGTATCTGACTGATACATAGAACAGCTATATTTAAAACACAAAAGATTTTAATAAAGCACAATAGTCTGTGTTGCCAAAGACTTTTTTTTTGCAGGGAGACTGACATATTGTGATACGTATCCACTTGAACTGTGAACTAAAAGTGGAAATTTGGCAGCACGGACTATTGCGCTTTATTAAAATCTTTTGTGTTTTAAATATAACTGTTCTATATATCAAAAATGAGTATCTACTTCAGCGCCAATATACACCTATAGGCCCAGGGGAGGTGATCCCTAGCTATCACCAAAGGATAAGATAAAGAAATAAGAGTGTCCCCAGGCGCCAACCTGACCGGAGGCTAAAGTGGAAGGATGGAATACGTGGGTATGCAAAAATAATTTAATATACCATCTGGTTACAAATATAAAATATTAAAAACAGTTATCATGGATCCATGTACAAATATATTAAAAGGCAAATGGTTACAGTAAAAAGCAAGTAAAAACAAATTCAGCAAGATCAATATATTTAGCAGCAAAGTGAATATAAAGTGGATAAAAAGTATTAATGGGCACAAAAAAACTTGAAAAATATCCATGAATAAAAAATGTCCGTGAGTTAAAATGTCCGTGAGTAAAAAATCCTTGTGGCTGGGACCAGTGGTCCAAGAGAAGTGTTGGTGATATTCAATTTCAAAAAAGTGATGTGAAGTGTTTGTAATGTTTAATATCCAAAATTAATGTGAGTCCAAATGAATCGTGTCCAAATGTCTATAATCCAAACGTGATTGAAGGATGAAAAATAAAAATATGAAAATTATAAAAAGAAAAAATACTAAAAAACTGGGTGAAAAAATGAGCAAAAAAAGTGAGTGAAAAATGAGCAAAAAAATTGGCAAAAAATGAGCAAACAAATGGGAAAGTCCTAGGTGCTGACACACATACGACTAGTGAGCCAGAGTGGGGATTACCTAAGGAGAAAAAGATAAGACAAATGTGTAGAATAATCACGATGCAGTAGCATAAATGAAATCAGGCTTACCAGTACAGGTCTACGCGTTTCGGCCTTTGCTAGGCCTTTATCAAGACTGGTTTTGAGCTCTTACTGGTGGCCTTATATAGGGGTTTATGACAAGTAACCGGATGTATAGTGTGATAGCCATTTCCGGTTCATAATTTCTCTTGTAAGATGTATCGAGTCCACGGATTCATCCTTTACTTGTGGGATATTCTCCTTCCTAACAGGAAGTGGCAAAGAGAGCACCCACAGCAGAGCTGTCTATATAGCTCCTCCCTTAGCTCCGCCCCCCAAGTCATTCTCTTTGCCGGCTTAACTGCTAGGAAGGGTAAAGTGAGTGTGGTGACAAAAATGTTAGTTTTTTTTTTCTCAAGCAAAAGTTTGTTATTTTAAATGGTACCGGTGTGTACTATTTACTCTCTGGCAGAAAAGAGATGAAGATTTCTGCAGGGAGGATGATGATTTTAGCACTTTGTAACTAAAATCCACTGCTGTGCTCACAAGGACTGAAGAGTACAGGAAAACTTCAGTTGGGGGAACAGTTTGCAGGCTAAACTGCTTTGAGGTATGTTCAGTCTAATTTTGTTCTAGACAGACTGTGTTAATTCTAGAAAAGGCTGGCAATATCCCCATGAGGGAAGGGTAAGCTGTATTCAGAGACTTAGTAAGAATCCCAGCTTGCAAAAAGGGCTCATTAGTTACTGGTGACACTGATAAGGAAAAACGTTTTTATTATTATTGCAATAACGTTTTTTTGAGGGACTTTAAGGGGTCTTTGTGGCTTGTTTAAGGGTTATTAACCCACATGGCTAGTTTAGGAAACACTCTGCTGTGTTTCTTTTAGGCCCCATGACATCGAGTGAGGTGGGAGGGGCCTATTTTCATGCATCAGTTGCGCAGTTTCTTTTCCTCAGAGACATCCAGCTGCTTCTCCAGAGGGTCCTACTGTGTTTGAGGGCTGTAAAGAAGTTTTTTTCCACACAAATCTTTCATAAAGGGGAGGTAGGCGCCACAGCAGAGCTGTGGCAAGGTGCTGAATGTTTTTTTACCGGTTTTTGACATTTTGTCAATCCGGTTTTTACATTAAGGGGTTAATTGTTTATTTGCATAGCTGTGCAAAGTTACTAAAGCTTTATGATGCTACTGTAAAAATTTTGTTGAGTTTACTCCTTTTTTTACACGGTTTTGCAGAGTTTGTGCATCTTTTTTTCTCTTAAAGGCACAGTACCGTTTTTTTCTAAGTATTATTTTCTTTGAATAAAGTGTTTTCCAAACTTGCTTGTTTCATTACTAGCCTGTTTAACATGTCTGACACTAAGGAAAATCCTTGTTTAATGTGTTTAGAAGCCATTGTGGAACCCCCTCTTAGAATGTGTCCCACTTGCACTGATATGTCTATAAATTATAATGAGCATATTTTAGCAATGAAAAATATAGCAATAGATGATTCTCAGACAGAAGGAAATGAGTTTTTGACATCTAGCTCTCCCCAAGTGTCACAACCAGTAACGCCCGCACAAGTGACGCCAAGTAACTCTGATGCGTCAAATTCATTTACTTTACAAGCCATGGCCACAGTTATGAATAAAACCCTCACAGAGGTTTTCTCTAAACTGCCTGGTTTACAAGAAAAGCGTGACAGCTCAGGGTTAAGTAAAGCTGAGCAGTCTGACGCTTTAGTAGCCTTATCTGATATACCTTCACAATGTTCTGAAGTAGGGGTAAGGGATTTGTTATCTGAGGTAGAAGTTTCTGATTCAGGAAAGACGCTCCCTCAGACAGATTCTGACATGACGGCCTTTAAATTTAAGCTTGAACACCTCCGCTTATTGCTCAGGGAGGTATTAGTGACTCTACATGATTGTGACCCCATAGTGGTTCCAGAGAAATTGTGTAAAATGGGCAAATACTTAGAGGTTCCTGTTTACACTGATGTTTTTCCAGTCCCTAAGAGGATTGTGAATATTGTTACTAAGGAGTGGGATAAACCACTCCTGTTTTTAAGAAAATGTTTCCCATATCTGACACCATGCAGGACTCGTGGTAGACGGTTCCTAAGGTGGAGGGAGCTATTTCTACTCTATCTATACCTATAGAAGACAGTTGTGCTTTCAAAGATCCTATGGATAAAAAATTAGAGGGTCTCCTGAAGAAAAAAAAATTTCATCAAGGTTTTCTTCTCCAACCTATTGCGTGCATTGTTCCTGTAACTACTGCAGCTGCTTTCTGGTTCGAGGCTCTAGAAGAGGCTCTTCAGATGGAGACTTCATTAGAGGATAATATGGATAGAATCAAGGCTCTTAAGTTGGCTAATTCTTTCATTACAGATGCCGCTTTCCAACTGGCTAAGTTAGCGGCAAAGAATTCAGGTTTTGCCATTTTAGCACGAAGGGCGTTATGGCTTAAGTCCTGGTTTGCTGATGTATCATCAAAATCTAAACTTTTGAACATCCCTTTCAAAGGAAAGACCCTATTCGGGCCTGAACTGAAAGAGATTGTTTCAGACATCACTGGAGGGAAAGGCCATGCTCTCCCTCAGGATAAAACAAATAAATTAAGGACCAAACAGAATAATTTTCGTTCCTTTTGGAATTTCAAGGGTGGTCCCGCTTCAGCTTCCTCTGCTGCAAAGCAAGAGGGGAATTTTGCCCCATCCAAGTCAGTCTGGAGACCTGACCAGGCTTGGAACAAGGGCAAACAGGCCAAGAAGCCTGCAGCTGCCTCTAAGACAGCATGAAGGGGGAGCCCCTGATCCGGGACCGTATCTAGTAGGGGGCAGACTCTCTCTCTTCGCTCAGGCTTGGGCAAGAGATTTTCACGACTCCTGGGTTTTAGAAATTGTGTCCCAGGGATATCTTCTGGACTTCAAAGACTCTCCCCCAACGGGGAGGTTTCACACTTCTCAATTGTCTGCAAATCAGACAAAGAGAGAGGCGTTCTTACGCTTTGTAGAAGACCTACATACCATAGGAGTGATCTGCCCAGTTCCAAAAGCGGAACAAGGGCTAGGGTTTTACTCAAACCTGTTTGTGGTTCCCAAAAAAGAGGGAACTTTCAGACCAATCTTGGATCTCAAAATTCTAAACAAGTTCCTCAGAGTTCCATCATTCAAGATGGAGACTATTCGGACTATTCTACCTCTGATCCAGGAGGGTCAATATATGACTACCGTGGACTTAAAGGATGCGTATCTACACATCCCTATTCACAGAGATCATCATCAATTCCTCAGATTCGCCTTTCTGGACAGGCATTACCAGTTTGTGGCCCTTCCCTTCGGGTTGGCCACGGCTCCCAGAATTTTCACAAAGGTGCTAGGGTCCCTTTTGGCGGTTCTAAGACCGCGGGGCATAGCAGTGGCGCCTTATCTAGACGACATCTTATTTCAGGGGTCGACTTTCCAGCTAGCCAAGTCTCACACGGACATCCTGTTGGCTTTTCTGAGATCTCACGGGTGGAAGGTGAACATAAAAAAGAGTTCTCTCTTCCCTCTCACAAGAGTTTCCTTCCTAGGGACTCTGATAGACTCTGTAGAAATGAAAATATTTCTGACGGAGGTCAGAAAATCAAAACTCTTAACCACTCGCCGAGCTCTTCATTCCATTCCTCGACCATCAGTGGCTCAATGTATGGAGGTAATCGGTCTCATGGTAGCGGCAATGGACATAGTTCCTTTTGCCCGCCTACACCTCAGACCACTACAACTATGCATGCTCAAACAGTGGAATGGAGATTATGCAGATTTATCTCCTCAACTGCATCTGGACCAGGAGACCAGAGACTCACTTCTCTGGTGGTTGTCTCAGGACCACCTGTCTCAGGGAATGTGTTTCCGCTGGCCAGAGTGGCTCATTGTAATGACAGATGCCAGCCTGCTAGGCTGGGGTGCAGTCTGGAACTCCCTGAAAGCACAGGGCTTATGGTCTCGGGAAGAAACTCTCCTCCCGATAAACATTCTAGAACTGAGAGCAATATTCAATGCGCTTCAGGCGTGGTCTCAGCTAGCTACGGCCAAATTCATCAGATTTCAGTCGGACAACATCACAACTGTAGCTTATATCAATCATCAAGGAGGAACACAGAGTTCTCTAGCGATGATGGAGGTAACCAAAATAATCCGATGGGCGGAGGATCACTCTTGCCATCTCTCAGCAATCCATATCCCAGGGGTAGAGAACTGGGAGGCGGATTTCCTAAGTCGTGAGACTTTTCATCCGGGGGAGTGAGAACTCCATCCGGAGGTATTTGCCCAGCTGACTCAGCTATGGGGCACACCATAATTGGATCTGATGGCGTCCCGTCAGAATGCCAAACTTCCTCGTTACAGGTCCAGGTCCCGGGATCCCCAGGCGGTACTGATAGATGCTCTAGCAGTACCCTGGTCCTTCAATCTGGCCTATGTATTTCCACCGTTTCTTCTCCTCCCACGTCTGGTTGCCAGAATCAAGCAGGAGAGAGCTTCGGTGCTTCTGATAGCACCTACGTGGCCACGCAGGACTTGGTATGCAGACCTAGTGGACATGTCATCGGTTCCACCGTGGACTCTGCCATTGAGGCAGGACCTTCTAATCCAAGGTCCATTCACGCATCCAAATCTAATTTCTCTGCGTCTGACTGCTTGGAGATTGAACGCCTGATTCTATCAAAGTGTGGTTTCTCTGAGTCAGTCATTGATACCCTGATTCAAGCTAGAAAGCCTGTCACCAGGAAGATCTATTATAAGATTTGGCGCAAATATTTTTATTGGTGTGAATCCAAGGGTTACTCATAGGGTAAGATTAGGATTCCTAGAATATTGTCCTTTCTCCAAGAAGGTTTGGAGAAGGGATTATCAGCTAGTTCCTTAAAAGGACAGATTTCTGCATTGTCTATTCTTTTACACAAGCGTCTGGCAGATGTTCCAGACGTTCAAGCGTTTAGTCAGGCTTTAGTCAGAATCAAGCCTGTATTCAAGCTTGTTGCTCCACCATGGAGCTTAAACTTAGTTCTTAAAGTTCTTCAAGGGGTTCCGTTTGAACCTATGCATTCCATAGATATTAAACTTCTATCTTGGAAAGTTCTGTTTTTAGTAGCTATCTGAGATACCTGCTTTACAGTGTGACTCACCTTATCTTGTTTTCCATGCAGATAAGGTGGTTTTACGTACCAAACCGGGATTCCTTCCTAAGGTTGTTTCTAATAGGAATATCAATCAGGAAATTGTTGTTCCTTCACTGTGTCCTAATCCTTCTTCAAAGAAGGAACGTCTGTTGCACAATCTTGATGTGGTTCGTGCTTTAAAATTCTACTTGCAAGCAACCAAAGATTTCCGTCAAACATCTTCATTGTTTGTTGTTTATTCTGGTAAACGGAGAGGTCAAAAGGCTACGACTAGCTCTCTTTCCTTTTGGCTGAAAAGCATCATCCGTTTGGCTTATGAGACTGCTGGACAGCAGCCTCCTGAAATAATTACTGCTCATTCTACTAGAGCAGTGGCTTCCACATGGGCTTTAAAAATGAGGCTTCTGTTGAACAGATTTGTAAGGCGGCGACTTGGTCTTCGCTTCATACTTTTTCCAAATTTTCCAAATTCAATACTTTTGCTTCTTCGGAGGCTATTTTTGGGAGAAAGGTTCTACAAGCAGTGGTGCCTTCCATTTAAGGTACCTGTCTTGTCCCTCCCTTCATCCGTGTCCTAAAGCTTTGGTATTGGTATCCCACAAGTAAAGGATGAATCCGTGGACTCGATACATCTTACAAGAGAAAACAGAATTTATGCTTAACTGATAAATTTCTTTCTCTTGTGATGTATCGAGTCCACAGCCCGCCCTGTCTGTTTAAGACAGGTAGTATATTTTTATTTGAAAAACTTCAGTCACCTCTGCACCCTATAGTTTCTCCTTTTTCTTCCTAGCCTTCGGTCGAATTACTGGGGGGCAGAGCTAAGGGAGGAGCTATATAGACAGCTCTGCTGTGGGTGCTCTCTTTGCCACTTCCTGTTAGGAAGGAGAATATCCCACAAGTAAAGGATGAATCCGTGGACTCGATACATCACAAGAGAAAGAAATGTATCAGGTAAGCATAAATTCTGTTTTTCGTCAAAGGTGAAAAACTTGTTACATACTCATATAACAAGAATGGCTTATATAAATCCTTAATTAATCTATTAAACAGCATTTCACAAATGTGTAATATGTATTAAATTCAGTTTATTTAACCTCCGTGTATAAGTGACGTCACTTCTGGTTTGGAAAAGAGCCGCAACGAAACAATCAATACATAAAAAGATCGATCAAAGATGGATTACTTCTAACCATAAACAAGTTTTATGTTATTTTTATGTTCTAACCATAAACAACTTTTAAAAGTTGACTTTAAAAACTTTTAAAAAATAACATAAAACTTGTTTATGGTTAGAAGTTATCCATCTTTGATCGATCTTTTTATGTATCGGTTGTTTCGTTGCTGCTCTTTTCCAAACCGGAAGTGATGTCACTTATACACGGAGGTTAAATAAACTGAATTTAATACATATTACACATATGTGAAACGCTGTTTAACAGATTAATTAAGGATTTATATAAACCATTCTTGTTATATGAGTATGTAACAAGTTTTTCACCTTTGAGGAAAATTATGAACCGGAAATGGCTATCACACTATACATCCGGTTACTTGTCATAAACCCCTATATAAGGCCACCAGTAAGAGCTCAAAACCAGTCTTGATAAAGACCTAGCAAGGGCCGAAACGCGTAGACCTGTACAGGTAAGCCTGATTTCATTTATGCTACTGCATCGTGATTATTCTACACATTTGTCTTATCTTTTTCTCCTTAGGTAACCCCCACTCTGGCTCACTAGTCGTATGTGTGTCAGCTCCTAGGACTTTCCCATTTGTTTGCTCATTTTTTGCCAATTTTTTTGCTCATTTTTCACTCACTTTTTTTGCTCATTTTTTCACCCAGTTTTTTAATATTTTTTCTTTTTATAATTTTCATATTTTTATTTTTCATCCTTCAATCACGTTTGGATTATAGACATTTGGACACGATTCATTTGGACTCACATTAATTTTGGATATTAAACATTACAAACACTTCACATCACATTTTTGAAATTGAATATCACCAACACTTCTCTTGGACCACTGGTCCCAGCCACAAGGATTTTTTACTCACGGCCATTTTTACTCACGGACATTTTTTATTCACGGATATTTTTACTCACGGACATTTTTTATTCATGGATATTTTTCAAGTTTTTTTTGTGCCCATTGGTACTTTTTATCCACTTTATATTCACTTTGCTGCTAAATATATTGATCTTGCTGAATTTGTTTTTACTTGCTTTTTACTGTAACCATTTGCCTTTTAATATATTTGTACATGGATCCATGATAACTGTTTTTAATATTTTATATTTGAAACCAGATGGTATATTAAATTATTTTTGCATACCCACGTATTCCATCCTTCCACCTTAGCTTCCGGTCAGGTTGGCGCCTGGGGACACTCTTATTTCTTGTTCTATATATCAGTCAGATACTGCACAGCTTAAGCTACACCTGTTGCAGTGCAGCTGTATCTTAAAGAGATAGAAAGGTCAAAATTGAAATTTGCATAAATGCATTTCAATTTGAAATAGAAGCATTTTTGCAATATACTTCCGTTAGCAAAAATGCTTCTAGTAAAAGTTATTACTGTGTTTCTGCGGCATACGCACATATCTTGTGAGGGCCTGTGCACCAGCATTCAAGCTCAGAGAGCTGAAGATGGTTAGAATTGTGCCCCTGAAGACATCATTTAAATGATACAAACCACTGCTGACTCTCTGACTCCTCACAGGATATGTGCGTATGCTGCAGAAAAACAGTAATAACTTTTACTAGAAGCATTTTTGCCAATGAGAGTAAAAATACTTCTAATTCATATTGAAATGCTCCCATGCACATTTCAATTGTGACCTTTATATACCTTTTATTCCTTCCTTGAGTAGAATTGAAAGGGACAGTAAACACCTTGTAATTACAAGACATTTCTGTTGTGTTGCTATAGAATAAAAGAAAAATGTAAAAATGAAACTCTCCAACATGCCAAAGTTTCAATGCTTTTATTATAGAGAGTGCAGAGTCAAACAGCCACGACGTTTCGGGGAGCCATGCCCCTTAATCATGTGGTGCTATAGAATAACATATCAGCCAAGTCTTAACATTGTAAAACAAATTAACACTTGCAATTATTTTTCAATAGCCAAACTCCACCTACCATTTGCCTTATTTGGAGGAGCCAATCTGGGTTTTAATTCACAGGCAATAAGGCTAGTTCCGGGTATAATGTTAGTATAAAATTATTTGTTTTACAGTTGCTATCAGTTCAAGACAATTAGTGACATATGTAGCAGAGTTAGCCTTAAGAAGTTAGCAGGTGATTTTCACATTAAGAGATTTAGAAATTGCTCAAGTTTTAGAGCTAAATTACATGAAAAGAGAGCAAACTAGAGAATGAAAGTATATTAGCTAAACATTTTATATTAAAATATCAAGGTGTTTACTGTCCTTTTAACAAAACTGGATACAATATATCATATGTAACAGTTTTATATAGTTTGTGTAACTGTAGGCTACTTGCCCTTCTAATTTGTAGATATTGAAGCAGATTAATTTCTTTCATTATTATCACTGTAGAATCTCACTGGTTTTAATAATGTTTATTAAAAAAAAAAAAGTTTTTATAAAAAAAAAATGTTGTACTCATTTGTGGCCCCCCCCCCCACTCCCCGCTGCCGACTCAATTCTGAATTCTGCCCATGCCCAGACATCATCGCTAATCCATCCATTACTACACACATACATATTGTGCAAGGAAGTAGAGGCTGTGAGCCATTCAGCTCTCCTTCCGTTGCACAATATGATTGCATTTGTGGCAAATAAGCTAAGTGCTATTCTCTTCGCAGCCCATACCGCTCCTAATAGAGGCTGGTCTATAGCAGCCTCGGGAGCCCTCAGCCCTGCCCTCAGCCAATCAGCGGTCTGACACACTGACAGGTCTGACTCTGACTAGGACTGGTGCCGGGCGGAAGATCCGACACGAGGCGCGGAGTGAGACGTGCTGTCACGTGCGGGGTGAAGAGGTCTGCAGCCACTCAGTCAGAGTCAGACTCAGTCAGATCGTGACGGTGCACCATGTGAGAGAGGCTGAGAGCTGCAGCTGCCGTCCACTCCCGTGACCCATCGTGACCGGTGACCTCAGAGGGACTAAGTGACTACGGTATGGTAAGTATTTTTTTTCCCCAAGAGCCGGCCACCGTCAGAGTAACAACCAGGGCAAATCTTGGCTCAAAAAATATGGTATAGAAATTATACTTGCACTAAACAGTGAGGCATGTAGTAGTTTAAGAAAAAGTTCTCTTTATCACAGCGCAGATGCTGACTGAGCAGTGTGTTACATAGGGGCCCTAAAGTGAACTAATAGGGGACTGGGGAGACAGAGCTTTGTGTTATACAGCGAGAGGCTAAGCAGTGTGTTATACAAGGGAGGCAAATCTGTGCTTTATACAGGCAGAGGCTGAGAAGTGTGTTATACAGGGGCCAAATAGCAACTGCTTAAATGATTTGCGGAAACAATCAGACTGCCCTATGCTATGCCAGTGTATGGTACCTGGGATTATTATTTCATATATATATAAATTTTATACAAATGTTTTACTTTTTTCATGAAAGAATAAAATATATGATTAGTTAGTGACTAAATAGATTTTATTCCTTCATGAAAAGAGGTGAGCGTCAACTCTGGTTCACAAAGTGTTTTCTTCATGTGAGAAAAAAGTAAAACATATTTACCCTTATAGTTCCTGTATTAAATATATATATGAATAATCCCAGATCACACACACCACAGCAATCACTGCTTTATCAAAGAAAACAAAAAAGTCCAGTTATGTGTTCTGTGATAAAGTTAACTTTTTCTTAAGATACTACAATAAAGGGACGTGTTTAGTGCAATTATAATTCCTTACAGTATATTAATAATAATTTAGTGTTTGCAAATGACTTTTCTATTAACAGCAGCACTAAATATTATGCACAGTTTTAGGTGCTAATCACCTATTTTACACATATTGATGGTCAATAAATCCCTTAATCACTTGGCTGCAACTCGTTGCTATATATCTAAGGAGTTCATTTTTCACTTGTCCGGATGTCTACTAAATGTAATTATTTCTCACTGGGTTACCTTATCACTAGCCTTAAATTATTTAGAAACTAAGCCATAATGTGCTGCTGCCTATTAAGTAGTAATGCTGTACTTTATTAGAATTTAAATATATTCACAGCAAATAATTTGATTTTAAAACAGTATCTAGTAGGTGACAATTAATTTATAGCACAAACTGTATTTGGGATTGTTTTTTTAAATTATTTCATTACCACATTTATTGCTTTATAAATTCAATGTTTTCTAATAAAAGGTAGAAATACAACCAGTAAAGCAATCATCCCTAGAAATCAAAGGTTTAATTAATTTAATAGCACATCCATATACATTACCCCTTGTGATTGGCTGAAATTATTTCCCTGTTTGCCAGCTACATGTGTAACCTTCTGTCACAAAGTGCAGTGTGCTTGTGTAACCATTCCAATTACTCCAGAGTGACATTATGTCCTAACGACCACTTTAATAGCATTACCCATGCACATTCTATTTTACCTGTGAGAAATATTGAAAAGCCCACCTATTACTACTGTGGTCATATTGACTCTAGGTGCAGAATACAAACTATTCCTGTCATATCATTTGTGTACAATCATTTCAAATGGCAAAAGTGCATCTAGGCTCTTCTTGTGCTTTTCTCTTTGAGATTTTAATGCATGCTTAGTTAATGTTCAAGCAAACACATACAGTTTCAGGTTTCAGTTTATTACATGCATTTATCTGCTGGTATTGGAGCTGTATTTGAGATAAATATATTGTTTACTACATGCTTTTATCTGCTGGTATTGGAGCTGTATTTGAGATAAATATATTGTTTACTACATGCTTTTATTTGCTGGTATTGGAGCTGTATTTGAGATAAATATATTGTTTACTACATGCTTTTATTTGCTGGTATTGGAGCTGTATTTGAGATAAATATATTGTTTACTACATGCTTTTATCTGCTGGTATTGGAGCTGTATTTGAGATAAATATATTGTTTACTACATGCTTTTATCTGCTGGTATTGGAGCTGTATTTGAGATAAATATGTTGTTTACTACATGCTTTTATCTGCTGGTATTGGAGCAGTATTTGAGATAAATATATTGTTTACTATATGCTTTTATTTGCTGGTATTGGAGCTGTATTTGAGATAAATATGTTGTTTACTACATGCTTTTATCTGCTGGTATTGGAGCTGTATTTGAGATAAATATATTGTTTACTACATGCTTTTATCTGCTGGTATTGGAGCTGTATTTGAGATAAATATATTGTTTACTACATGCTTTTATCTGCTGGTATTGGAGCTGTATTTGAGATAAATATATTGTTTACTACATGCTTTTATTTGCAGGTATTGGAGCTGTATTTGAGATAAATATATTGTTTACTACATGCTTTTATCTGCTGGTATTGGAGCTGTATTTGAGATAAATATATTGTTTACTACATGCTTTTATCTGCTGGTATTGGAGCTGTATTTGAGATAAATATGTTGTTTACTACATGCTTTTATCTGCTGGTATTGGAGCAGTATTTGAGATAAATATATTGTTTACTATATGCTTTTATCTGCTGGTATTGGAGCTGTATTTGAGATATATGCATTACATTGCTTCTTGCTTTTATCTGCTGCTATTGGGGTATTCACCTTTTAAACTCTGACTCTATATAGCAATCTCTTGTTAGGCTAAAAGTTAGGCAAGGGCAGTTTGTGTGTGCTCCATTGGGCAGGGCTGCATGCAATGTCTTTACCAGCTTCTCACACTAATATAGGAGTGGATTTGTGACACCTTTTACTATGGTAAATTATATTTCTTTTTACAACACAGTAGTGAGTATAGAAGAGATTGTTTATCATTCTAATTGCTAAGTAACTGGCACTCTGCCACAGAATTATGTGAGTGGGTATGTGAGCAGAGTGTGTGTATCAGTAAGCAGAGTGTGTGTGCTTTATTCTCCAGTTAATCAACACATTGCAGATGAGCTGGTGCATTAGTGCAATGTTCTCAACCACGGTCCTCAAGTACCCCCAACAGGCCATTATAGCTGAACCGGTGCACAGATTAAGTAATCAGCTGATCAGTAACACCATGGTTACTAACTTGCTCTCACCCATCAGCTGATTATTTCACCTGTGCGCTGGTTAAGCTTGAGGCCTGTGGTTGAGAAACAATGCTTTAGTTTAATTTAAGCTACCTCTATTGGGTTCATATCAGTGGAGGCTCCTCAATATGTTCACTGCCGCACGTGAGCCCCCCAGCCCAAATGAAGGGGGAAAAAAAACATTTTTAATAAAATATAAAAATTTTAATAAAATATTTTTTTTTCCAATCATTTCTAGCCCAAAAAATTAAAAGCCAAAGTGTTTTTTTTAAAAAAATTAAAAAAAATGTTTGTAACTTATTTCTCCTACATTGGTGTGTCCGGTCCACGGCTTCATCCTTACTTGTGGGATATTCTCATTCCCTACAGGAAATGGCAAAGAGAGCACACAGCAAAGCTGTCCATATAGCCCCCCCTCTAGCTCCGCCCCCCAGTCATTCTCTTTGCCGCTCTGTACAAGTAGCATCTCCACGGGGATGGTAAAGAGTATGTGGTGTTAGTTGTAGTTTTTATTTCTTCTATCAAGAGTTTGTTATTTTAAAATAGTGCCGGTTTGTACTATTTACTCTACAACAGAAAGTGATGAAGATTTCTGTTAAAAGAGGAGTATGATTTTAGCACCAGTAACTAAAATCCATTTCTGTTCCCACTCAGGACTGTTGAAACCAGAGAACTTCAGTTGGGGGGAACAGTTTGCAGGCTTATCTGCTTCAGGTATGATCAGTCACTTTTCTAACAAGACCTAGTAATGCTAGAAGACTGTCAGTTTTCCCTTCTGGGATAGGTAAGCCATTTTCTTAGACTCAGTAACAGAATTAAGGCTTATAACTTGGGCTCTATGCTGGTTGACACTATTGTGGGCTCAGTCCTTTGCTTTTTAACATGTTTATGTGACATTTGGAGTGTTTTTCAAACTTTGAAACACTTTTGGGGAATTTTATTTGCGCCTGGCAGCCGTTTAGACACCTAATCTTGTCAGAAAGGCCCCTTCACTCTGGAATGCAGAGGGAGGAGGCCTCATTTTCGCGCCTCAGTTGCGCAGTTACTTTTCACTAGGCAGTTCATGCAGCTTCACGTGGAAGGTCCAGAGGCTTAGAAAAGGACTTCAGATAGGCTTATTACTGTTTTGAATAACCCCTAAGGAAGGTAAACGCCGCAGCAGAGACTGTGGCAGGGACTGTAGTGTGTTTAAACCGGTTAATTGTTATTTTAGCTCCGGTTTGGGCATTTAGGGGTTACATTGCTTGAAAATTGGTGTGCAATACTTTGAAAGCATTAAGACACTGGGGTAAAAATTTCATAAAGATCGGATATTTCTTTGATGTTTTTCTGTCATTCAGAATTAAAGTGTGCCCTTTTTATTATTTAAAGAGACAGTAACGGTTTTGTTTAAAATAGCTTTTATTGCATTAAAGTCTGCCTAAGTCTGTTTAACATGTCTGTGCCTTCAGATAGCCTATGTTCTGTGTGTATGGAGGCTAAGGTGGTTACCCCATTAAATGTATGTGCGAATTGTGCCATGGCGTCAAAGATTAAGGACAGTACTGTCACATTTAATAATGTTGCCCAAGATGATTCTTTAAATGAAGGAAATGGGGATAGTTCATCATCCTCTCCTTCTGTGTCAACACCAGCTTTGCCCGCGCAGGCGATACCTAGTACATCTAGCGCGCCAATGGTTGTTACTATGCAGCAATTAACAGCAGTAATGGATAATTCTCTAGCAGCCCTTTTATCCAAACTGCCAGCCTTTCCTAGAAAGCGTGATTGCTCAGTTTTAAATACAGATGAGCAAGTAGGCGCAGAAGATAATTTATCTGTTATGCCCTCACACCAATCTGAGTTGGCAGTGAGGGAGGGCCTGTCCGAGGGAGAAATTTCTGACTCGGGAAAAATTTCTCAGCAGGCAGAGCCTGATATCGTTGCATTTAAATTTATGCTAGAACATCTCCGTGCTCTGCTTAAGGAGGTGCTAGCTACACTTGATGATTGTGATACTTTGGTGATTCCAGAGAAGTTATGCAAAATGGACAAATTCTTAGAAGTCCCAGTGCACGCTGATGCGTTTCCGATACCCAAGAGGGTGGCGGATATAGTGACTAAGGAGTGGAAGAAGCCAGGGGTGCCTTTTGTTCCCCTTCCTATATTTAAGAAAATGTTCCCCATTGTCGACCCCAGAAGGGATGCATGGCAGACGGTCCCTAAGGTGGAGGGGGCAGTTTCAACGTTAGCTAAGCACACAACTATTCCAATAGAGGACAGTTGCGCTTTCAAAGATCCTATGGATAAAAAATTAGAAGGCTTGCTTAAGAAAATTTTTGTTCAGCAAGGTTTCCTTCTTCAACCAATTTCGTGCATTTTTCCTGTCACTACGGCGGCGTCTTTTTGGTTCGCTCCAAAAAGGAGACTCCATATGATGAGGTCATGGACAGAATTCACGCACTAAAGTTGGCTAATTCCTTTATTTTGGATGCCGCTTTTCAATTGGCTTAATTAGCGGCAAAAAATTCAGGTTTTGCAATAGTGGCGCGCAGGGCGCTTTGGCTAAAATCTTGGTCGGCAGATGTGTCGTCCAAAACAAAATTGCTTAATATTCCTTTCAAAGGTAAGACCCTATTCGGGCCAGAATTGAAGGAGATTATTTCAGACATCACTGGGGGAAAGGGCCATGCCCTTCCACAGGATAGACCTTTCAAAGCAAAAAATAAGTCTAATTTTCGTTCCTTTCGCAATTTCAGGAACGGACCGGCTTCTAACTCGGCAGCCTCTAGACAAGAGGGTAACACTTCCCAGCCCAAACCAGCATGGAAACCATTGCAAGGCTGGAACAAGGGAAAACAGGCCAAAAAGTCTGCTGCTGCTACCAAATCAGCATGAAAGGATGGCCCCCGATCTGGGACCGGATCTGGTAGGGGGCAGACTCTCTCTCTTTGCTCAGGCTTGGGCAAGAGATGTCCTAGACCCCTGGGCTTTAGAGATTGTCTCTCAGGGGTATCTCCTAGAATTCAAGGACCTTCCTCCAAAGGGAAGGTTTCACATATCTCGCTTGTCTTTAGACCAGACAAAGAGACGGGCATTCTTACATTGCTTAGAAGACCTTTTCAAAATGGGAGTGATACACCCAGTCCCAAAAGCAGAACAAGGACTGGGTTTTTACTCCAACCTGTTTGTAGTTCCCAAAAAGGAGGGAACGTTCAGGCCAATTCTGGACTTAAAGATCCTAAACAAATTCCTCAAAGTTCCATCATTCAAAATGGAAACAATTCGAACAATTTTACCAATGATCCAGGAGGGTCAATACATGACTACCGTGGACCTAAAGGATGCATACCTGCATATTCCTATCCACAAAAATCACCATCAGTTCCTAAGGTTCGCCTTTCTGGACAAGCATTACCAGTTCGTGGCCCTTCCTTTCGGGTTGGCCACCGCTCCCAGAATTTTCACAAAGGTGCTAGGGTCCCTTCTAGTGGTACTAAGACCACGGGGCATTGCAGTAGCACCTTACCTAGACGACATCTTGATACAGGAGTCGTCTTCTCCCAGAGCCAAGGCTCATACGGATATTGTTCTAGCCTTCCTAGGGTCTCACGGGTGGAAGGTGAACGTAGAAATAAGTTCTCTGTCCCCGGTCACAAGGGTTCCCTTCCTGGGAACAATAATAGACTCGGTAGAAATGAAAATCTTTCTGACGGAGGTCAGGAAGTCAAGACTTTCAAATGCTTGTCGAGTTCTTCATTCCATTCCTCAGCCGTCTGTGGCTCAGTGCATGGAGGTAATCGGTTTAATGGTTGCGGCAATGGACATAGTCCCGATTGCCAGAATTCATCTAAGACCTCTGCAATTGTGCATGCTCAGGCAGTGGAATGGGGATTATGCAGACTTGTCTCCCCAGATACAAATGGACAAGAAAGCCAGAGACTCCCTCCTCTGGTGATTGTCTCAGGATCACCTGTCTCAGGGAATGAGTTTCCGCAGGCCAGATTGGATCATTGTCACGACCGACGCCAGTCTCTTAGGCTGAGGCGCGGTCTGGGACTCCCTGAAAGCTCAGGGTCTATGGTCTCGGGAAGAATCTCTCCTCCCGATAAACATTTTGGAACTGAGAGCGATATTCAATGCGCTCCTGGTTTGGCCTCAACTAGCGAAGGCCAAATTCATAAGGTAGCGTACATCAATCATCAGGGAGGGACAAAGAGTTCCCTGGCGATGAGAGAAGTATCCAAGATCATCAAATGGGCGGAGGATCACTCCTGCCATCTATCTGCAATTCACATCCCAGGAGTAGACAACTGGGAGGCGGATTATTTGAGTCGTCAGACTTTCCATCCGGGGGAGTGGGAACTTCACCCGGAGGTCTTTGCCCAGTTAACTCAACTATGGGGCATTCCGGATATGGATCTGATGGCGTCTCGTCAGAACTCCAAGGTTCCACGCTACGGGTCCAGATCCAGGGATCCTAAGGCGACACTAGTAGATGCATTAGTGGCGCCTTGGTCGTTCAATCTAGCTTATGTGTTTCCACCGTTTCCTCTCCTTCCCAGGCTAGTAGCCAGGATCAAACAGGAGAAGGCTTCGGTGATTCTAATAGCTCCTGCATGGCCACGCAGGACTTGGTATGCAGACCTGGTGAATATGTCATCGGCTCCACCATGGAAGCTACCTTTGAGACAGGACCTTCTAGTACAAGGTCCATTCGAACATCCAAACCTAGTTTCTCTGCAACTGACTGCTTGGAGATTGAACGCTTGATTCTATCTAAGTGTGTGTTTTCGGAATCTGTTATAGATACTCTGGTTCAGGCCAGAAAACCTGTGACCAGGAAAATTTACCATAAGATATGGCAAAAATATATCTGTTGGTGCGAATCCAAGGGTTACTCATGGAGTAAAATTAGGATTCCAAGGATACTTTCCTTTCTCCAAGAGGGTTTGGAGAAAGGTCTGTCAGCTAGTTCTCTAAAAGGACAGATATCTGCTCTGTCTGTCTAGATGTACAAGCGTTTGTACAGGCATTAGTCAGAATCAAGCCTGTCTACAGACCTATGACTCCTCCATGGAGTCTAAACTTAGTTCTTTCAGTTCTTCAAGGGGTTCCGTTTGAACCTTTACATTCCATAGATATTAAGTTACTATCTTGGAAAGTTCTGTTTTTGGTTGCTATTTCTTCTGCTAGAAGAGTTTCTGAATTGTCTGCTTTGCAGTGTACTTCTCCCTATCTGGTATTCCATACAGATAAGGTAGTTTTACGTACCAAGCCTGGTTTTCTTCCAAAAGTGGTTTCCAACAGGAATATTAACCAGGAAATTGTTGTTCCTTCTCTGTGTCCGAATCCAGTTTCGAAGAAGGAACGTTTGTTACATAACCTAGATGTGGTTCGTGCTTTAAAATTCTATTTAGAAGCAACAAAGGATTTCAGACAGACATCATCCTTGTTTGTCATCTATTCTGGTAAAAGGAGAGGTCAAAAAGCTACTGCTACCTCTCTTTCCTTTTGGCTAAAAAGCATTATCCGATTGGCTTATGAGACTGCCGGACGGCAGCCTCCTGAACGAATTACAGCTCACTCTACTAGAGCTGTGGCTTCCACATGGGCCTTCAAGAATGAGGCTTCTGTTGAACAGATCTGTAAGGCAGCGACTTGGTCTTCTCTGCATACATTTGCCAAATTTTACAAATTCGATACTTATGCTTCTTCGGAGGCTATTTTTGGGAGAAAGGTTTTACAAGCAGTGGTGCCTTCCTTTTAGGCTACCTGACTTGTTCCCTCCCTTCATCCGTGTCCTAAAGCTTTGGTATTGGTTCCCACAAGTAAGGATGAAGCCGTGGACCGGACACACCAATGTAGGAGAAAACAGAATTTATGTTTACCTGATAAATTTCTTTCTCCTACGGTGTGTCCGGTCCACGGCCCGCCCTGGATTTTAGTCAGGTTTAAAATGTTTGTTTTTTGTACACTACAGTCACCACTGCACCTTATGGTTTCTCCTTTTTCTCCTAACCGTCGGTTTAATGACTGGGGGGCGGAGCTAGAGGGGGGGCTATATGGACAGCTTTGCTGTGTGCTCTCTTTGCCATTTCCTGTAGGGAATGAGAATATCCCACAAGTAAGGATGAAGCCGTGGACCGGACACACCGTAGGAGAAAGAAATTTATCAGGTAAACATAAATTCTGGGTTTTTTTTAATTTACCCGCACGTGCGGTTATAGCCTGATGCCTGTCATTTATGTAGCTTATTAGAATTGCCTGCAGCCTGCTCCCAGCCATTACCCATCCCTATACTGTCTTAATCGCACAGTTCTGTGTGTGCGATAGACAGTGTGAGCACTGTGAGGGAGCAGAGAGGTGGGGCTAATGATCCGACTCCGGATACGTGATGTCATCACGCCACAGGGATTCATATCGCCCGACGCCCAGGACATGCAGTTCTGGGTGTAGGGCATGTATCAGACCGTTTAGTTTCTTTATTAAGTGGACCTTTATATTAGTTTCTTTCCCAATTCCCCCCTTAATTTAGCAGACCATTATAGGTTTTTTTATTTATTTATTAACCTGACAGAGTGACAGTTAAAGTGTTTTGCCGCTTCACAACATGTCTCACGCTACTCAGCTCCTCCCTTCTAGTCCCGCATGCAGTGTTTGAGACTTCAGTGGAGGTGAGTGGGAGACTTGTCCCTCTGTGATTTTCTGGCTGTGCTGCATACTATAACTGTCTATAACTGAGATCAGCTGGCTCTAACCATCTCTGGACCATCGGCTTGAACTGATTCTGCTCCTGCGCTGCTGTTAGATATTCTGTGAGCTGGAGGGGGTACATTTTGAAAATACATTAATATTTGTATGATTTTACTTGCATTTTTTTTTATTCAGCTGAACTTTGCTGCTGTTATACTTTGAAGTTTTCCAGCGTTTTCTGTATTGGAAATATAAAAGGCTGGAAAACCTCAAAGTGAAACAGCAGCAAAGTTCAGCTGAATAAAAAAATTAAGTTAGAAAAATCAAACAAATATTTATGTATTTTCAAAACGTTCACTTGAGGCAGAGCTGCAGCAGAGTGAGGTGAGGGAACATGCTGTGTCCGGTGCATTTTATGACACTATAGAGACACATAGTGTGTAAATGGCTCATACATATATTGACCCTTATGGTTCCCTATCTGGCCGTGACTTTATTGAAAAAGCAGCTCCTTGTGCAGGACTCAGTGCGGTACAAACTGTCTACTTTGTAAACAAACAATACTAGCAGTTGTCACCTCCTCCTCCTGAGTGCTGCAGAAGGAGCTGCTTTTTCAATAAAGTCACGGCCAGACTGGGAGCCCATGATACAGCATGTACGAGCGGCTCACACACTGCACATTGACAGGAGAACTGTAATTGTCTGGGCTGCAATCCCTTACAAGCAGAACAGCACTGTTAATATGATCTCCTGCATTCCTCTGTGTGCCTCAGCGTGATGCCCTAACACTTAACCCCTTGTTACTTGCTGTCGGAGCCTTAGTGAAGATTAGTAGTTATTAGGAGTGTGCCAAATGTTTAAAAGTGACATAAAAATCCAATGATATATATTAAAAGATTGTAGGTGTGTGTGTGTGTATATATATATATATATATATATATATATATATATATATATGTGTGTGTATATATATATGCGTGTGTATATATATATATATATATATATATATATATACATACAGTATGTGTGTGTGTGTGTATATATATATATATATATATATATGTGTGAGTATATATATATATATATGTGTGTGTATATATATTATATATATATATGTGCGTTAATATATATATATATATATATTTATGTGTGTATCTATATATATATATATATATATATATATATATATGTGTGTGTGCTGTTTTGAAAAAGTGGTAACACCCGAAACGTCAATCAAATGCTTGTTATTTTTCAAGACCCTGTGAGTGACTTCCTTTATGCTGGTGTATGTGTATATATATATATATAGTGAACCCCCATTTAAATAACACACGAGCCGCCACTGGTTCATATATGTGTTTCTCCAACGTATTATAGCAAGTGCCTCACCAGCCTCTGACCTCACCGTGCATCACTGCAGCTGATTAGTAACCATGGCTATTTTACCTGCTCTCACCCAAGGTTATCCGAAACCTGACCTGTTAGGGAGGCCTGAAGACAGGTTTAAAAAGCAGTGCTGTAGATTGAATAATAGCACAATTATGAAGAAAAGGTTCCACTGAGATATGAACTCAAATTGCTGGATTCAAGTCCAGAGTGCTAACCATTACACCATGGAACCACACAGAAATAATGGTTTGTTGAATCCTATATATACAAAGTTATAATTATGATAATTAGCTATGAGCAGAGTAGCAGTCACAGAAACTAACCTGACAACCTTTTTAAAATCATTATGTAAGGGAACAAATAATCAGCTGGCTGCACATATTTTAACTACAAAGGACAAGTGTATAAAAGGGATAGGAAAGTCAAGATTAAACTTTCTGGATTCAAGTAGAGCAGATCATTTTAAGACACTTTTACTTCTGTTACAACTTTACTTTGTTCTCTTGGTATCCTTTGTTGGAAAACATGTAGATAACCTCAGCAGCAATGCACTACTGGGAGCTAGCTGGTGATTGGTGGCTGCACACATTGTCTTTTGTCGTTGGATCACCAGATATGTTCAGCAAGCTCCCAGTAGTGCATTACTTCAACCATGTGTTTAATCCATTTGCAGGGGTTTAACACAGTTATATAAAAAAGCTATAGTATAATAAAATGCTCTAACATATTTCAGCATTTTCTTTTGTGTACTTTTTTGAGTGTTGTAATACTGATCGTCAATTGTATATCAAGATAAAAGACATAACCCCAATAAATACTGTTACGTTGTAACACAAAGCTCATGAAAACCTTCTCTTCAGTAGAATCTCATTTAATAAAAAAAGAAAACCAGTTGAGCAGCAAAAATTTGCTGCCACCTTTGTTACAGATGATGTCTTGTTCTACTAATTTACCATGTTTTTTTTTCTAGATGTCTCATTCAGATTTGTGCTTGTTCTTGAACTCTCCCACAATGCTTTGCTTCATGCCCTAACTCTACTACCATCTCATCAATTTAGCTTTTCTCCTGTGTTTTTGCTTCCTTTGTCCCCATTGTCACCTTCTGATATTCTGCTTTAATGAATTCCTTGTATCCCTCCTACTCCAGGTGTACTTAGATACCACTGAGCAGTTGTCTCATCTTATTTTCTATATCACAGCAATGTTATTATTTGTTATCAGACTCCTGGTCTCAATAAAGCTGCGTTTTGAGTCCAAAGTGATGGCTAATGATGATATCCATAACTGTGTAGATTGAGCTAATAATGAGTCACTGCAAGAAAACCGGGGTGATCAGTTGCAGGCTGGGATTACTGACAATTAGCACATCAAAATATCAAGTGAAAGAGGATATGACTGGTCTAATAGTGACTTTTGTATATACTAAACTTTAGATTCTGATCTAAAAATGTTGTTAGTGAAGACTGATATGAGTAACAAAGATATGTGAATCCCTGTTAGTTCATTTTTTGGTTCAAGACTAAGAATTATTCCACTCTCAGTCTAGGCAAAATATATATGTGGGCAGCGTGAGTATAATACATCAGAATTACAATGTTTTGTGTCATGAATTTACATCTAACAGCTCATTTGTTTTCTTGCTCACAATAATCACATTAAATGAAAACAAAAGTATAAAAATAGATAAGATTGGAATGCAGCTTGCTGGACTCTAAACCCATAGTGAAGGCCATTACACCATGGAACCAAATATAAGTGTAACGGGGTTTGGCCTAGGCCCACAATTACCCCTGTGGGTCTTTACCCCAGCTACCTCCATGTGCTCTGCAGGCTGATCCTGAGTCTCCGCTACCTGGGAGTTGGGGTACATGACTGTGGCAGTGCCTCCACCTGACTGGGCATCCAGGGCAAGAATGGGTTTCCCAGACAGGAACATAATAAATAACTACAACACACACAGTAATAACAGTAAAACAGTATGAACATGTATTAAAGGATTATGGCAAATAAAAAATAAGGCAAGAAATACAGTGACTAACTAACACACCAACTCTCTCTAACCAGGCCCAGCACCCTCCCAAACCACCTGCGAACCCACCCTCAGACTTCACCCTAATGGCTGATGGGTACCAGTTGGTGCACAGAAATGTTGGGGCCCTTTAAGGTAATCCACATGCATTTAAACAGTTACAGCTCATAGGAAACTGCAATCCACAGGAAGAGCTGTTTATAAGTTTATGTGATGGACAGAATGCCCTGTCAGTATGACAAGGAGAGAGGATACTTCTTACCACTGACAGGATTCTGCACAGGCTGAAAGAAAACTCCAAGGTCTGCCAGTCATTTACTTTGTCTGCATTCTTCTCCACAGCTCTCTAACAGGGACAGACTGCAGCTGGCATCAAACACTAAATCAGCAGAGGAATGCTGTTACTTTACAAGATGAAGTCTGCAGCTCTCTCACAGCCAGGCCTCACACACACCTTCACTGCTCTGACATGTCTGCTTCCTCCTGTGTCTTACACTCTTCTTTCAGTTTCACTTGATCACATGACCAACCAGTCTAATAGTTGCCTAGGCAACATCTCCTGCAGATTGTATACAGGTGCAAAAAGTTCACAGGAAAATGTTCAACAGGAAGGGCTACATTCTCCCCCTCGTAAAATCCTTGCCTTCCACTGGCAAGGTTCCACCAAGAGGTAATTGAAAAAACAAAACATATAAATAATAATAAATGCACTAACAGTCCTATAAACAAATGTTAACTATCTTACAGTTTATTCTAGTACAGAGGGGTTCCAACATTCATAATGTCCGCAACCGCATACAGAAAATCAACCATTTTAGACTGTACCTGGGGCATATGTACATAACTGGGTTCTCCGACTTGATCGTAAGTAAGAACCCTGGGAGGCTGTCGTATTCTAGTACCCAGTCTCTGTTCTCTCTGAGGAAGTCCAGAATGTGCCTGGGAATCTTCAGCTCTGGCCACTTGGGTGGGGAGATCACCAGATGCTTGAGACCCTGGCTCTCCCATGATACAAGAGTCTCTTTTTGGGGTCCCAGGCACAAAGTTGGGGCTGTTGGGATTCAATGTAGAGGAGGCTAAGGGAGGAGAGGAAGGAAAGTGCTGTGTTTCCTCAGCAGGAGGAGACCACCATTGATCCTCAGCACTAAGAGCTTCTGGAGTCTCTACTGCCTCATTTTCAGGACTCTCCGTTGTGCTTTTCTCCCATTCACTACTACTCCCTTCCTCTTCATCGATATAGGCTATTGGTAGTAGATGGTTCCTATGCCAAGCTTTGATCCGGCCTTCTGGGCCTTTTATATTATACACTGGCAGCCCCTTTAGCTTAGACACAACTTCAAATACGGTATCCTTCCATCTGTCTGCTAATTTGTGTTTCCCAGGTACCCCTAGATTCCGGAGGAGAACCTTATCTCCCGCTTGGACTTCCCGATGCTTCACTTTGGTATCGTATCTTCTTTTGTTGCGTTCCTCCATTTTTGCCGCAGCTTGAGTGGCCAACTCGTAGGCACTGTGAAGGTTTTGTCTGAGGGTCCTCACATACTGGAAGTGAGAGTCTGACTTTGTCCCATCTGGGGACACCCCCAACCGGACATCTATCGGTAGTCTGGCTTCCCTTCCAAACATTAGGAAATAGGGTGAGAATCCTGTAGACTCATGCCTTGTGCAATTATATGCGTGGACCATGGCTTCTACATGCTTACTCCAGGACCGCTTCTCCACTTGTTTCAGAGTCCCGAGCATGTCTAGGAGTGTCCTATTAAAACGCTCAGGCTGGGCATCACCCTCAGGGTGGTAGGGTGTTGTTCTGGACTTGTGAACCTGCAACATATCCAACAGTTCTTTGATCAGCTTACTCTCAAAGTCTCTACCTTGATCAGAATGTATTCGATTGGGCAGACCGTAGTGCATAAAATATTTCTGCCAGAGGACCTTGGCTACGGTCACAGCCTTCTGGTCTTTAGTGGGAAAAGCCTGAGCGTATCTGGTGAAATGGTCTGTTACTACCAGAACATTCCCAATTCCGGTAGTATCATTCTCAATACATAGATAGTCCATGCACACAAGATCCAGGGGTCCTGTACTTCTCAGGTGGCCCATAGGGGCAGCTCTCACAGGCAGAGTCTTTCTCTGAATACATCTTCTGCAGGTCTTCACATAATGTTCAACATGTTCTCTCATGCGAGGCCAATAGAACCGGTCTTGTACCAGGCCATAGGTCTTGTCTACCCCAAGATGCCCATGTTGATCATGGAGGGCTCTTAGGACCATTCCCCGATATCTATGAGGTAACACTAGCTGCTTTCGACCAGGGTGGTCATGGTATTTTATAATTCTATAAAGGATTCCATCTTCTAGATGTAGTTTACTCCATTCTCTCCGGTACAAATCTCTTTGTCCAATGGGAAGGGAGCTCAGTAATTTAGGGTTCTTGGCTCTCATTGCCTTGAGGACTGTCCCTATATACCAGTCCTGTGACTGGGCTTTCTTCTTGTCTTCATTGGTTATGTGAGACCACTGTTGGAGCATTGCAGGAGCACAGAATACCTCTGGTACGGCTTCTGGGGAGTGACATATGGAGTCTATTCCTCTGAGTTCAGAGAACTCATCCTGCCTCTCAGCCACTACATATGTTTGGCACAGGGCTCCTACCCCAGGCACAGGGATTTCTTCCCATTCCTCCTTTTCTTCATGAGGAGGAAGTCCAGGTCTGCGGGACAGAGCATCCGCACTGACATTCTTAGGGCCTGGCTTGTATTTAAGGCTGAAACTATAGTTCGACAATGCTGCCAGCCACCTATGCCCTGTGGCATCCAGCTTTGCTGTTGTTTGAATATAAGTAAGCGGATTGTTATCCGTCCTTACCTCGAATGTTGCTCCATATAAATAGTCATGTAACTTGTCCACAATTGCCCACTTGAGCGCCAAGAATTCTAGCTTATGGACCGGATAGTTTTTCTCTGCACCAGTTAGACTTCTACTTATGTAGGCCACTGGTCTTAACCCTTCCGGGTAGCTCTGATGCAATACGGCCCCTAGGCCTTCCATACTGGCATCAACATGGAGCACATATGGTTTCTCAGGATCTGAATATGCCAATACAGGAGCTTCTGTGAGTCTTTTCTTCAAGATTAAGAAGGCTTCTTCGCATCCTGAGGTCCATTTCTTTCCGAAGGAGTCTTTAGGACTTGGCGCCTTAACACCCTCTATAGCAGAGGTAGTCTTTAACAGGTTGTGTAGCTCTCGAGCAATCTTTGAATAGTCTTTCACAAACCTCCGGTAGTAACCGCAGAATCCAAGAAATGAGCGCAGCTCACTGATGTTATCTGGCCTGGGCCAGTTCATCACCGCTTCAATTTTGGTCGGGTCAGTTGTCACACCTTGTGCGGAAACAATGTGACCTACATATGTAACAGAGTTCTGGGCAAACCGACATTTGTCTATTGATAATTTCAGACCCTCTGCTTGGAGTCGATCCAACACCTTCAGCAATCGCTGTTCGTGCTCTTCTGGTGTCCTTCCAAACACTATGAGGTCATCAAGATAGACTAGGCACTCTTTGGGATTCATATCCCCCACAGTCTTCTCCATCAGCCTTTGAAAGGTGGCGGGAGCTCCAGTGACCCCTTGGGGCATCCTGGTAAACTCGTAGAATCCCAAGGGACAGATGAAAGCTGTCTTTTCCTGATCCTCCTTCTTCATGGGTACCTGATAATACCCAGACCTCAAGTCCAGAACGCTGAACCACTGGCTTCCAGAAAGGGCATCTAGCAGATCTTCTATCCGTGGCAGAGTATATTGATCTGGCACAGTCCTTTTGTTTAAAGTCCGATAGTCTATGCAGAGCCGGACTGTGCCATTCTTTTTCCTAACTACCACTATGGGTGAGGCATATGGACTTCTGGACTCTCTAATAATGCCAGATTCTTCCATCTGTTTGAGTATATCCCGGACATCTTCCACATCTCGAGGGGGTATTCTCCTTGATCTTTCTCTGAAAGGAGCTGGGTCAGAAAGTCTGATAGCATGTGTGGCACTCTTTGCACATCCCACATCCATTTCTTTCCTGGAGAAGACTTTCTCTCGAGTAGCTAATTTGGATCGGAGGCTATCTCTCCACTTTTGTGGTAGAGGAGAATCTTCCAGTTCAAAAACTATAGGTCCTTCATGATCACCTCCCTGTTCTGCCTTTACAGACATTACTGAAGAGACTTGGTCCAACAAGTGAATCACACCAATCTTCTGGTGACGATCAATTCTGATCTCTGTGGGTGTTAAGTTTCTTATCATTATCGGAAAATCTTTACACCAGTGATTCCGCCAGTCTTTCACCTCAGGTATGAGAGTCCACCCCTTTTTTGCATCCTCCTCAGGCAAGGACTCAATGAGGTATTGCCTGGTTCCTCCTGATATTTCATGGTGCATAGATGCTATGGCTCGTAGAGTCTTAGTCTCTCCAGGCCTTACAAATAAAGGTTCTTTCCCCGAGTAGTGGCATGATCCTGGTCTAGCTTGTAGGGCTAGTCGATGGCACTCTTTCCCTAGAACAGGGCTGACTTCCATCAGTCTGGTTAGAGATACATCTCCCACTTCAGTTAGGTAGGCCCTGAACATGTCCTGCACCATTCTTGCGTTGGTACCCAAAATTATTGGGGCGCACATTGTTTTCTTCATGGAGCATACAAGAGCTTCCAATTCCATAGGGCAGATCATTCCTGTGTTTAACTGTGGGATGGTTATTGTCACTCTTATACATCCCTCTACAGGCTGGGCCTGAGATCCCACTCCCCACAACTGCAACTCTCCTGCTGGCTCCAGGGGAATATGTTTTAGATGATGGTCATAGAAGTCTCTATTAATGATGGTGACCTGGGATCCAGTATCTAACAAGGCCGAGGCATGAATATCTTCTATTTGTAACTGTATCAGAGATTTGGGCCCGATCTTGGCCCCCACAGATAACATGGGTGTGGTTTTTTTTCCTCTTTTCCTGAAAGGACTGGTAACTTGAGCCTCCTCCAGCTCAATAGCTAGCACTTCCACTCCTGTATCTGATGAATTAGTGGGACACTCCCGCTTGAAATGTCCTGATTTTCCACACTTAAAACAGTTCCCTTGGGGGGACTGTTCCTCTGGGAATAACCTTCCTGTGGTCTCCCTGCGGTGCTGCCTCCTGGTAGGAGAATAATCTGTTCTTCTTGGCAATGACTTAGACAATAATTCTAATTCAGCTACCTTTTTTTTAAGGACGAACAGTTCCATATCCTCTTTCTCTGCAGCTTTAGAAGAATTTCCTTTTTGTGGAGGAGATGGGGACATTTGGTTCTCCAGTACTTTTGCTTTTCGGATCAGTGTGGAATAGGACAAGACTTGATCATCCAACTTAACTCTTAACATGATCATGACTGGATCATTGCTAAGGCCTCCCTTCTGAATTTGTTTGGATAGTCGAGCATCCAACTCAGATGCAGTGACTGCTCCATTATGAAACAGTTTTCCCAGTGACAATTGTAATCGATTGATATAGTCTGAAGCTTTCTCATGTTCCTTCTGTTTAGTGGCTAGGAACTTAATTAATAGATCATCAGAGTCCTCTGATTTTCCATACGCATCCTGCAAAACTTTCAGGTAATCTTGTGCAGTAGCTTGTTCATTCACTCCCCTAAACAGCCTTATCATATTCGTAGCTGGGAAACGAAGACTCTCCATTATCCGTTGTTTTTTTATGTTATCCGTACAAGACCATTCTTCCAATAATTGTACAGCATTATCCTTCCAGGCCTTAAAGGGTTCCTCCCCGGCAGGAACAGGCTGATTCCCAGAAAACACTTTCAGCTTACGGTAACTGTGGGTATGGGTAGCTGTTACTATGGCTTCTGAAAGTTTTTGCAGTATTTCAGATATGTTACTCTCTCCTGAACTTGTGGCTCTCAATAGGGAATCGCCTGGTTTTGGGGATGTTGGAGATGAGGGAACCACTAGATCTTGGGTCTTAGGGGCAGTTGTCCCTTGCACACTGGAAAAGTAGACATTTCGTTTGGGGATGGCCCCAGTCTCTACAGGGGTAACCGGTAATCTCCTGGCGGGTTTCTCTGACAAAGGGGACAGAATCTGGGAATAACTTGATACATTAAAGTCTCTTTGGCCTATACTGGAGGGTTGCTGCAGTGTAACCCCTTCCTCCTTATCAGGGAGAGCATACACTAAGCGACATCCTTCAGGAGCTGCTTCAAGAAGGTATAGACATGTAGGCCTATGACGGCCTCTCAAATCTGCATGGGAATATACTAACATGTAAGTTTGACCGTATGAATCATGCAGGATATCTCTGATGGTAGCCATCTCTATTCCCAGTACAATCTCTACGCACTTGGTGATATGTTTTATTTCACTATAGGGAGGTACCTGGCATATCATCACTGCATGATGCAATGGTACCTTCTGTTGCTGGGCCCAATCTGTTACAAATGGGAGTGTGGGCCGGGGAATTAACGTATCCTTACTGGGTGTACCCCAATTTATCTCAGCAGTACCACCAAATGTAACGGGGTTTGGCCTAGGCCCACAATTACCCCTGTGGGTCTTTACCCCAGCTACCTCCATGTGCTCTGCAGGCTGATCCTGAGTCTCCGCTACCTGGGAGTTGGGGTACATGACTGTGGCAGTGCCTCCACTTGACTGGGCATCCAGGGCAAGAATGGGTTTCCCAGACAGGAACATAATAAATAACTACAACACACACAGTAATAACAGTAAAACAGTATGAACATGTATTAAAGGATTATGGCAAATAAAAAATAAGGCAAGAAATACAGTGACTAACTAACACACCAACTCTCTCTAACCAGGCCCAGCACCCTCCCAAACCACCTGCGAACCCACCCTCAGACTTCACCCTAATGGCTGATGGGTACCAGTTGGTGCACAGAAATGTTGGGGCCCTTTAAGGTAATCCACATGCATTTAAACAGTTACAGCTCATAGGAAACTGCAATCCACAGGAAGAGCTGTTTATAAGTTTATGTGATGGACAGAATGCCCTGTCAGTATGACAAGGAGAGAGGATACTTCTTACCACTGACAGGATTCTGCACAGGCTGAAAGAAAACTCCAAGGTCTGCCAGTCATTTACTTTGTCTGCATTCTTCTCCACAGCTCTCTAACAGGGACAGACTGCAGCTGGCAGCAAACACTAAATCAGCAGAGGAATGCTGTTACTTTACAAGATGAAGTCTGCAGCTCTCTCACAGCCAGGCCTCACACACACCTTCACTGCTCTGACATGTCTGCTTCCTCCTGTGTCTTACACTCTTCTTTCAGTTTCACTTGATCACATGACCAACCAGTCTAATAGTTGCCTAGGCAACATCTCCTGCAGATTGTATACAGGTGCAAAAGTTCACAGGAAAATGTTCAACAGGAAGGGCTACATAAGTAAAACAACATTAAACCCTTTATGAGCTCACGTATTCTTATGATAATTTAGTCATGATGGCTTATTTGTGAAGGGCAAAGTGAGAGTGATAGAAAATAACATGATAAACATAGGTGAAAACCATCCAATAAAAAACTAAGGCCTAGATTTAGAGTTCGGCGGTAAAAGGGCTGTTAACGCCACGCGTGTTTTATGTCTAACGCACGGCATTGTTTGACTCCGGTATTTAGAGTTAAAATAAGACCATCTAACGATGCTCCTAACGCGTGTATGTCACACGCGTAATACTGCCCGCGTAAGACAGTCTCCCATAGAGATCAATGGGAAAGCAAAAAAATAGCTTTTTTCACCTAACACTCGATCTCGCGAGAATACGCACAGCTCAGTCATATGACGCATACCACATCATGCACAACAATAACACGCCGCAAATGTCACAACAACAATCAATCAACAAATCACACAAGCATTACACATTCACAAGCGGGGGATGTTTTAATAAAATTTTTATATGGGGAATACGCATATACTTTAAGATGCGGAAAATCGCTAAATAACAACAAGGATTAAAAATGATATACATACACTAGAAAAAAGATCGTATTCAATATCACTATATATTAGGACAAACATACATATACAACACTTCACTAATAACACACCATCGCAAATTCACATTTAAAAAGAATACTATTGGACAATGTTAGAGAAAACGACCACTATGACATCATCGCATTCTACACATTCCACAAATACCAACTCAAAATGAGCATGCGCAAATTCACACACCTAATACACATTGCAATAATATTAATTGCTAATAAAGCACACCTGAACACTATTTACAACGCAAATAGGTACATCATTAAACATTTACACAGGGTATATAAGCACCACACAAGCATGGCTTCTTTGACTGTGTTGCTGTTGGGTCTTTGGAGATTGGAGGTTTAAGAATAGAGAGTTTGCGAATTTTTGAGAGTTAGTGTTAGCGTGAGAGAGTCAGTTGGTAGTGTTAGCGTGAGAGAGTGAGTGAGTTAGTGGTAGTTAGTGGGAGTGGGAGAGAGTCTGTTAGTGGGAGCGTGAGTGAGTTAGTGGGAGTTATTAGTGAGAGTTGTTAGTGTGAGCGTCAGTTAGTGGTAGTTAGTGAGCGTTAGTGGGAGTGTTTGTTAGTGAGAATTAGAAGTAGTGTGAGTTAGCGAGCGAGTGATTTTTCTGTACACTTAACACATTTACACGCAAACACATTCAATACATACATACACTTATCAATAACACTACATACACTCCATACCCCCTACCCCCTCATACTACACTCCATACCCCATTCCTTGTAGTCCCATTCCCTTTCATCCCATTTACTCTTATCCCATACCCCATACCCATCCCATACCCATCCCCTAGTTACATTTAGTTTACATATCCTCCTTTTAGTCTTATTCTTTTCGTTTATTTAAAGACTCCTTACCCTCTTTGTTTTTTACATCCCTCTCACACTTTAAGCACCTTTTTTGTCTTTTTAGTTCTTTATTTTGACCCCCTTTAATTTCATCACACTCACTTTTTGTTTGATTATTTGGGGTTTAGTTTAGGGAAGAGATGGAGGCCAGGCAGGGGACAGGTAGAGGGGGGAGTAGAGGGAGGGGGAGAGGAACAGGGCAGGAAGGGGGGCAGGAAGCGGGGGTGGAAGCGGTGGGTGGACCCAGCCACTTGGTTCAAGATGACCAAGTGGCTGGGCCCAGTGGCGGTCAGAGTAGGGCTTCACAGTCCGGGAAACAGAGGGCATCATCACAGGGGAAGGCCAAGGCGACCAGGGAGGCGAGGTTTTCGATGGAGGAGAAGGAGGCCCTCGTAGAGGCCTATATGGCCAGGCATAGGATGCTGCAGCACCAAAAGACCACCCCGACTGACAGGAGGAGGCTCTGGAACGAGATTAGGAATGCAGTCAATGCAGTGGGTGGCCGGAACCGCGATATGGATTCTATCAAACATCGGTACCGGGACTGTAAACTTGAACTGAAAAAAAAGTTAAGCCTGGAGGCCCGACATGCCGCAGGGACCGGTGGCGGCCCTGCCATTGAAATGGACTACTGCCGATGGGAGGAAATGTTGCGTCCCAGCATCTCCGAGGTGGAAGTAGTCGTATCGGAGGAATCGATACCGGGAACCTGCCACTCTCATCTGACGGTAAGCTTATTGAACAATAATTTCACATACAAATGTATTTCAAGGGACACTATACGCAAACATTTACTTTCATGATTGAGGTAGCGAATACAATTTGTCAAAACATTCAAATGTACTTATATTACCTCATTTGATTCATTCTTGAGATATATTTTAATGAAGAAATAGCCATGCACACGGTGAAACAATCACAGGAGGCAGCTATATTCAGCTAACAATCAGCATCTTATAAGCATATTTAGATATGCTTTTCAGCAAAGAATATCCAGAGAATGAAGCGAATTAGATAAGAAAAGTACATTCGAAAGTTGATACAAAATGTATGCTTCTAAATCATGAAAGATAAAACATTGGGTTTCATGTGTTAAGGATCAGATTAATGCTATAACGTTGTTTACACGCATTCTATTACTTTGCGGTTACATCAGTATCTAGGCTATAGGTTAGGTGTGCATTTAAACAGACTGAAAAAAAACGCAAAAACATTCACATTGACCAGATATCACAAACACGGTTTATGAAAAAGATGAAATCGTATTGATTGTTTGTTAGATTTCAAAGTGGATTAATGATTCTGCATTTGTAATTGTATCGTAAGCTAAGTCATTTAAACCTTTATTTGCAAATATGCTAATATATACATTTTTTTTTTCTTTTTTTTTTTTATATACAGAGTCTGGGGACGAGGCAGCACAGCCTCCTGCATCTCCCCGGGATGAGAGTGGTGGTGAGGAATTTCCACTTCAGAGGGAAGAGGCCCCCCGTGACGAACAGCGCACGGGAGATGATCAAGGGGCCCCGGAAGCACAGGAGGAACCCGCGGAACCCGAGGTCCCTCAAAGACCCGCACTCCGCCGTGCACGGGCACCCCGCCGTGCACGGGTTCAACATGCACAACAAGAGGAAATAGCGGAGGTGCGGGTTCTACTGGAGTACATAGACCAGATGCGTACCTCCCGGATAGAAAATATAGAAGGACGACACAGAATACTTGATGGCCAAAATCAGATTATTCAAGGCCAAAATGAAATCATAAACATACTGAATAGAATAGAAGAAGGCCAAACAAGAATATTTAATCTTCATCAACAAATGTTCACTTTTTTCCGGGAGGCGCATGCTGGTCTACCTCCTGTTGCTGTGCCTCTTGTTGCTGGGCCTCTTGCTGCTGGGCCATCTCCTCCTGCCGGCCCATGTCATCCTCCTCAGCCATCTACTCCTCCTACTCAGCCATCTACTCCTCCTCCTCCTCAGCCATCTACTCATCCTCCTCCTCAGCCATCTTCTCCTCCTCATCCATCTTCTCCTCCCCAGCCATCTACTCCTCACCTTGGTCGTCCCAGTACTCTTCCTTCCACTCCTCCCACAACAGCTCCAAGGAGGACTCTTCGGAGTCGGCAGTTGCCTCTCCCAGAGCCTCAGCCCCGTGGGAAGAGGGGAAGGAAGAGGAAGTAAGTATTTTTTTCATCTTCACTGCTTTTTTTAATTTAATGTGTAATGGATAGGTATGTGATGATGTGGTTTTCATACACTTGTGGACCACACTCTGTATATAATCGACTTCTATGGGGCCGGGTCCATGGAGGCAGATTGTTTGCAGAGTGTGGGTTATAAGTGTGTGAAAACCACATCATCACATACCTATCCTTGTTCATGATATTGATTGGTTTCTGTGATGTGATGTCCAAACTGTTTCCCCAATCGCTAACTCAATTACCATAACAATTTTCCATGATGGCATATTACTGTTTGAATGCCAATAACACAGCTTAAAGGGACAGTCAGAAAATTATTGATTACAAAGAAAACACTGTATTACGCATTATAAAGTTTGAAACAACAAAACATGGAGAAATACATGTGTGACTTATGTGCTTACCCTTGTATCTATGACTATGAAAAATGACCACTTATTTGTTGTTCTGACATAACAACATTTTAGATATCAATGATCAATACATGGTCAATAATATGCTGTATGAGCCCAAGGTTTTACATATACAAATGCTATCAAAATGCCCTCTAGTGCTCAAATTGTATAATGATTACAAGCACTCTTCAAGATGGAAGAAATGAGCACACCAACCTCATAAGTTTAGATAGCAAATTTAAATAAACCCAGACAAATGTTCAATTGTTGAGAAACATTTGATATCCTTGATATTACAGAATTGACTTTTAGAATAATGACAAACATTATATATTTTCTAAACTGTCCCTTTAACAACATTACATATGCTAACACATATTTTAAACTTGTTGGTATATCTACATGTACTTTGTCAAATTAAAAAAAATTGAAATCACATTTATATTGACGTGTTAAATAAAGTCTATTTTCTTTAAGAGACATTATTGTGTTAATATTTTATTGTAAAGACATTTTTATTTAACAATGAATATGGTTTAAAGTCCTTTTAGGAGGGGGGGGGACAGTATCCTATATTTTTAACATAACTGTATGTAATAGACACTACTACAAACAACAAGATTAACATATACTGATATCAATCTTAAAAAGCTTCAAACAATTGAAAATAAAATAGGGTTAGCTATATTGAAAATATAGACGAAACCCCCATTACAACCGTAAAACAACACAATACACCATCATTAACATATGAAAAGACCCTTTACACAAACTGGAGAAAGCTGGAGAATGTACTCACATGAAACTCAGAGGCTTTGCGAGGAGTAAGAAAATTACTTACATTTTCTTAGAACAGAAGAAAAAATAAACGTATTGGTTAAACAATGGACTATCTAACTAGAGACAAAATCCAAGCTTTTGATTTATAATGTGAGTGTCTAATGAACCTTTAATAAAATATACAACGAAATTACATTTAGAAGAAGTCGGCATCATATATTTAGCATATGATAAAGATAAATGCATATTGATTAATTTATTCAAACACAATAGCGCTTATTTATTAATTAGATATATTCAACATTAAACACAACATTAATTTTTTAAGAAAAAGGAACATATTGTTGACAAACATATTAAACATGGACTGTAGAGATTTGCACTTGCCTAGAAATATCCTATGCATGAAAACATTTTTCTTTAGTTCGTTGATTCAACCAGACATACAGCAAAAGAGAATGTGGTGGTCTTTATCAGCTACGGGTCAACAATGTAACATGATGCAAATAATACATATTCGCAAGCTTTTTAAAATTGGATGCAGTCACAAACGTTTTTAACGTGCACAAATATTGCGGGACTACGTAATCCAATCAGACGTTTTTTTACCTTTACATGTGCCGTCTTAACATCGCGCTTCCTTGATCACGTAAGAACGCCATCCAATGAAAGGCACATTATTGATCACGTAAGAACGCCCAAAATAAAAGGCGCATCCTTGATCGCGTCAAAACGCAATCCAATAAAAGGCATATTCCTGATCACGTAAGAACGTCAGTCAATACAAGGAATCATTGGACAGCCTGGCAGGTGACGTCTTAAGCAACATGGCGCATCCGAGATCGCTGAAAAACCGCTGACAATACAAGGACTCAGTGACAGCTTGGCATATCACTAAGAAACGTATTTATATTTTAGGAACTAGTATGTGTGTAGATTGCTATCTAGGAATGACAACAAATCCTGATTCATCTTTTCGGACTTGACTGTACCTTGAACTATAGCTATGGTGTATATCTTTAACATTTAAAAGATACACATGAGAAATACATATGCCATTAATGTTTTAAGATATGTTTGGATTGTTGTTGAATAACAATAGTTATACATGTATTGATTAAACGTGTCATTTATTCAGGTTTAATTATTGTCAGCCTACCTATAGCCATATATGGGAGGAGATGTATTTTGTTAACATATTAGTTAACTAATATTCATCATCTAAATTATTTGCATTACACACAGAGATTTATTTGGTTACACCTTTACACTAATATAGATTTGAAAATGAAATACAGGTGCTGTCAACATTACAATAAGATTGTTTATTAATAAAATTATATGTCTTTGTTCTTGTAAAAAGGACAAAAACGCTTTACAAATGGAAATACATTCATTAACAATTGTGATCAACATCACTTAAAGGGACATTATTTTGTTTTTAAAAAGAGCATACACATAGTCAATACTATTTCAATAAAATGAAGACTTTACAGGGATTATATCATTTTATCAATACTCAGATCATTTGGTAAAGGTGCATCAATTCATGCAGACTTTCTAAATACACACATGGATCTGAACATTTAAATATACATATATACACAAATACCAATCTATATATACATATATAAAGAAATTACTCTGCTAATCATAATCAGGCAATGATAGATCTAAGAGAAAATAATATAAAGACAAATAATAAGATTACATTGGAGATGTTAATCTTAAAGTCATTTACTATTGTCTTACATATATGATTTCAGTATAACAAATATATTTGGTAGGTCCCTTTAAGGATCAACAACATAAACTAGAGCTTTCAAAAAATAACAGGAAGAATGAGGACAATTATTTGTGAAATAAAATGTATTTTATTAGTATGTAAGAAAACATACACAACGTTTATAAATAATCTTGTAAAAATAAGGAATCTATGAGCCATATGACAAGGTAACACAGTGCATCACAGTCCATGAAGAGAGTTGCCAAGGGCCAGCATAGCCCCATTGGAGACACATGACAAGGTAACACAGTGCATCACAGTCCATGAAGAGAGTTGCCAAGGGCCAGCATAGCCCCATTGGAGACACATGGCAAGGTAACACAGTGCATCACAGTCCATGAAGAGAGTTGCCAAGGGCCAGCATAGCCCCATTGGAGACACATGGCAAGGTAACACAGTGCATCACAGTCCATGAAGAGAGTTGCCAAGGGCCAGCATAGCCCCATTGGAGACACATGACAAGGTAACACAGTGCATCACAGTCCATGAAGAGAGTTGCCAAGGGCCAGCATAGCCCCATTGGAGACACATGGCAAGGTAACACAGTGCATCACAGTCCATGAAGAGAGTTGCCAAGGGCCAGCATAGCCCCATTGGAGACACATGACAAGGTAACACAGTGCATCACAGTCCATGAAGAGAGTTGCCAAGGGCCAGCATAGCCCCATTGGAGACACATGGCAAGGTAACACAGTGCATCACAGTCCATGAAGAGAGTTGCCAAGGGCCAGCATAGCCCCATTGGAGACACATGACAAGGTAACACAGTGCATCACAGTCCATGAAGAGAGTTGCCAAGGGCCAGCATAGCCCCATTGGAGACACATGGCAAGGTAACACAGTGCATCACAGTCCATGAAGAGAGTTGCCAAGGGCCAGCATAGCCCCATTGGAGACACATGGCAAGGTAACACAGTGCATCACAGTCCATGAAGAGAGTTGCCAAGGGCCAGCATAGCCCCATTGGAGACACATGACAAGGTAACACAGTGCATCACAGTCCATGAAGAGAGTTGCCAAGGGCCAGCATAGCCCCATTGGAGACACATGGCAAGGTAACACAGTGCATCACAGTCCATGAAGAGAGTTGCCAAGGGCCAGCATAGCCCCATTGGAGACACATGACAAGGTAACACAGTGCATCACAGTCCATGAAGAGAGTTGCCAAGGGCCAGCATAGCCCCATTGGAGACACATGGCAAGGTAACACAGTGCATCACAGTCCATGAAGAGAGTTGCCAAGGGCCAGCATAGCCCCATTGGAGACACATGACAAGGTAACACAGTGCATCACAGTCCATGAAGAGAGTTGCCAAGGGCCAGCATAGCCCCATTGGAGACACATGGCAAGGTAACACAGTGCATCACAGTCCATGAAGAGAGTTGCCAAGGGCCAGCATAGCCCCATTGGAGACACATGACAAGGTAACACAGTGCATCACAGTCCATAAAGAGAGTTGCCAAGGGCCAGCATAGCCCCATTGGAGACACATGGCAAGGTAACACAGTGCATCACAGTCCATGAAGAGAGTTGGCAAGGGCCAGCATAGCCCCATTGGAGACATATGACAAGGTAAAAGAGTGCAACAGGCACAACAATAAACAGAAAAAAAGGCCAAATGGCAACACTAACAATAAAAATTCAACATGTGGACGGAGGATTCTTATCTGCCACCATGGAGCATATCCAGATCCTCCACTTACTGGTCATCCTCTTCATTGTCCTGTGCATGTCCAGCTCCAGATTCAGGCCTTGAACGTAATTGCATAATTTCACGCAGAGTCAAGTCCTGAACCCGGAGCTGGGCCTGCATGGTGTCATTCATCCCTCTCAGGACAGCTGCGTTCCTCAACACGGCCTGCTCTACTCTTGCTATCCCTTCTAGCATGAGCCATGCTGAGTCACAGCCTAAAATAAAATAAAATTAAATATTAAGGATAATTACACAACAGACTAAAAATTTTAATACATACATTGTCATCATAAAGACAAATAATTATTTACATTAATTAGTTTACATTTATTCTTTACACATGAATTAGGTTATTCAGACAGACAGAAATCATTAAAGGGACATGTTACTCAAACATGTTGTCCCCTTTAATTGGTTTTAGATGATCCACTTATACAGCTTGAGTGTATCAAATCTTGTTAAAGGATTTACATTGTACTTACATCAGAAATTTAAAAATTTAATTTAGACTGTGGTAGGCACACCTATCCTTAAACATTTTTGCATTGAGGACAAGCTGTGTAAACATAGCAACCAGAAGAAATTACATTCCCACTGGGTTAGACAAGAGATAATGTATCCACATTTGTACATAAAATTTTGGATCCAAGTAGTGGTGATTGGTATATGTAGTGATATCCAATTAAAGGGACACTGAACCTAAATATTTAATGGACTCATTCAGATAGAGCATGACATGACAAATCTTTATAAATTACACATATTCATTATATGTTTTAATTCTCAAGCTATATTTTGAAAGCAAGAATGTTGCTTTTTATGGAAGCAAATATTTGTTTATCAACTTTGTTTGTGCATGCTGGTTGATGGATACATTCATCCAACAATAAAGAAATGATGGCCAGATTTATTTTATTGTTTAAACTAATTATAGTAATTACTTTTTTTTACAAAAATATATCAAGAGAATGACGAATAATTAATAAGAGTATGAAATTATAAATTTGATTAACATTGCATGCTGGATTTGATTCACAATTTAACTTCACTGTACCTTTAAGTATCTTATAAAGTGTATTTAGAATGATACTTACAGCTGTGCCTGGGAAGGACAATCTGACACCCAGGACAATGAAGGTTGAGACAGGGGGGAGGGATGGGATTGGCTTGGGGAGGGATGTGAATGGCTTGGGGAGGGCTGAGCTGCCGCTCCGGGGTAGGCCGTACAGCTGGGGAGTGGGGAGTTTGGGTCTGGGCAGCTGTACGGGCCAGAATACGGGGAGAGCGGCGAAGGGGGGTGTATGGGCGTTTTTTGGGATGGACAGGATATGAAATATGTGAAGGGCTGGCAGTGGTCTGGGCATGGTCATGAGTTTGGTCATGGGAAGGGCTCTGGGTCTGTGCAGGGGTGTGGCCATGGTCAGGGGTGTGTGCCTGGGGAGGGGTCTGTGACTGGGCAGGGGCGGAAACCAGATGACCAGAAGTGGTGGATCCATCTGAAAATGTAAAGAAAATATATTAACATCTCATACATCCTGACATCAAATCAACGCATTTCAAATTGATTATGTTTTCAATATACTTCGAAGTGTGTTTGAATTTTTAAACAATTCTGAAATGAGGATATGGTATGTATATAGGCACTCAGATGAATATCAATGACTGTCTGTACAATTTGAACCTTATTATTGTTTTTTGGCATGGAATATGCATGTGACATAATGATGGCATGAATTAGAAATATTTCAAAATAAATATACAAGCAGAATTTCATGCTGCCTGATATAGAAAGGGGGCAGTAGTGTATTTGAACAGACAAATAATATTCCTTTTTAAAGGGCAAAAGCTGTAGACTTTTAATGTCTTCAATAAAATGATTTCCAAAAAAAAAACATGTTGGAAACATGATAGATATATTTCACATACCATCAGACTCCAAGGCAGCCTCTTCCTCCTCCGTCCCACATGTGACAGCAATCTCTGTAAAACATAACATGTTGTGTACACGTTAAGATCAGATATTATAACATATGTTACTGTTGCTCAAATACGCACATCAATGTTGCATTAAAGATATACACACACAAAGTTATGATTTACATCATTTTGATGGAGCATACAAATGACAATAGATTTGTTATTGTCAATGAATATTAATTTTAATGTATTGTTTGTATTAATGTTAAATTCATAAAAGCATAGTACATAGAACATTTAAGATTTCTCATGTGTGTATAACTTGATGACTGTTGTCAAAAAATCTAATGGAAACAAACATATGTTATACATCTTATGAATAACAAATGTGTAGACTAATAAAGTAGAAATTATTAATCGTTCAATATGAAAAATAAATTAATATATAATCAGAAGATAAATATTTTGAATTTTTATAATGTTATGCTTCATCAGAATCATGATCATAATATTGATTAGCAATACACCTTCAATTACATATAAATGAGTCAATGGACTTACCAGGAGACCGCAAAGGCGTCTCTATGTCACTGCTGGATTCCTGTGGGCTCACCACACCAACTCTCTCTATGAATGATATAGATATATATTATTAAACACATTTTGGATATCACTAAATCACATCTGTCTAGAATTTTAACATTAATCAACTTTAAAATGTGAAGAATAGAGCAGTCATTACACAAGAAAATGCTTGATTGAATCAAGGGGATTCTGTAAAAATATCTGTATTGAACATATGTTTAATGTCAGACTACATTAGACATCAAAGTCATCTCAGATGCTGCTATTGCATATCTAAATATACCCAATGATCAATGTTCTTAACCCTTTAAGGACACGCCTTTCACTTTGCTCAATTGTTTTATGACGGAATAATTCCGTCATATGTCCTTAAGAAGTTACAAGAATACACACAAACCACATATTGAGTAGCATCTGTTGACAAATCTAAACAAACACATGTGTCACATCGAGCCATTTTTGCAATGTACAGTAATCTTGTTTAGGACACAACACATATTTATCACAATACAAAACAAAATTGATTATTACAAATATGTAATCATGGTGCTGTTAGAGTATGCAGATATCTATAAAGTAACTCCAACAGAGAATGTGATTTATATATCAATAGTTTTTAATAAAAAGAATGTAAAGATGAATGAATCTATTTTGTCTTAAAGGGACACTGACATGATTAATTTAAATAATTGATTTCTATGTTCAAACTGTAAAAAATGATTTAACATTGACTCCTATTATAATTAGAATGTTGCTCGATATTAATCTTAAAGGCAGATAAGGAATATTGGATTCAATAAATATTGTTTGTTGAAGGTATCCACCAATCATCAATAAAAACCCAGGTTGGTCAACCAAAATTTAGATGCACATAAACGTACTTTCTTTATTTTACAATACATTTAGCAATAGAATATGTCACATATGATGATAGTATTATATTTTTGTGTTTATTAATATTGCATACTGTATCTGAATGACAATATTAATAATTGTAGCTCAGTATCCCTTTAATGTAAAATTAAATTGATTCCACAATGTTGTTGTTAATGAATTATCTACTCCATATGTTGATGTCATGAATGGTATTGAGCATGCAATTAAAATGTAATATGTTATTTAAGGATATCCGAATAATTATTTAATTTTCATCTATTAAATAGACATTACATCTAAATATTGAACAATGTGTATTTAGTATGTAATGTTCAGTCCATGTTTCTAAGACAAATGTCAATTAAAAAGAGACATACCATACTGTGACAAGCCCTGGCTTGAGGATCCAGCAGCCACATCCATATCTGTAATATATTAAATGAGGATTGCATATCATTAATACTAATCATGCCATGTTTAAAAAATTTACATTAATAACAAATCAATTGAAAAATATTAATCCTTTGGTAGTCCCATGAGTTAATAGTTTCCTCAATTAAATTAATTAAAAATATATCCTGGACTCTTATTTTCAATCAGTTGTGTTGTTTACTGTATCTTTAAGAATATCTGCTTGTTATTACATAATCATCAATTGATGGCCATATGTTATAATTGTTTTGTATTATTGGTTTTTTATTAGCTATAATATTGAAAATAAGAATACTGTATTCTTCACTAATCTAAGAATTCCCATTTAATTTTTAACAACATGTATAAAGCAATGCCACTTTCCGCAAACCCATGTTAACGTGGATGAGAAATGCCATTTTCGCGATCATTGCGCAATGATTCCAAGCGGAATTACGCATCCGTCATTTCACCAATATGTATAAAGCAATGCCACTTTCCGCAAACCCATGTTAACGTGGATGAGAAATGCCATTTTCGCGATCATTGCGCAATGATTCCAAGCGGAATTACGCATCCGTCATTTCACCAATATGTATAAAGCAATGCCACTTTCCGCAAACCCATGTTAACGTGGATGAGAAATTACATTTCCGCTCTGTGACGCATATTCTGTAGAGCGCAAGAAACATCATTCCTATTTCATGTGTCAATAATCTAAAATCAGATATCTAAACATCATATGTAGTGTATGTTGTGAGATCTGTATAGGTTTAGTATCTGACTATATGCACATTTTCTAAAAGTCTAATAAAATATTAACATATTATATGAAGTTGGATAATTACCTGGTTCAGATTCTCTATCATCTCCTCCCAGGCCACCGGACGGAGAAGCATCTGCCCTGTCCCCCGCGTCAGGACTTTCAGATCCCGCAGCTGGGAGGGAAGAAGAGGAGGCCGAGGATGGCGAGGATCTAAATCTTTTGGGGACCCGGAGATTGAGGAGCTCGCATAAAGTCACCTCATAAGGGAGTAGGTACAGTTTCCGCGGGGCCTCTCTTTTGCCACCTCTTTTACGGGCTTGTACCCAGTCCCTTATGAGGTTTACTTTTTTCGATAAACGCAACCTCATATCTCCGAATCTCCTCATGATCTGATCCTGGGTCCTCTGGACGTCACACACCAATCTAACCGCATTGGTGATAGACTCCCAGAGGGCCTTCTTAACGTGCGCATCTGTCAACCTCCTCTTGTTCCCAAACAGCTGGGGATAAAAGTCCTTGACGGCGTGGACCAGTGCAGCGCTCTCCTCCTTGGTGAACCTGGGAACTGACATGCCTGCTGGGTTGTCTTCTCAAATATATATATATATATATATAAAAATATATCTAGTACGCCTGCAGGCATTAGAGAACTGACAAAGATGGCAACGTGTAATGGACTTTTATATGGTGAAGTAAACATGAGATGCACCATGGGACAATTTATCTGTACATCTGATTGGATAAAAGTTTGAAATATTGTTAGAATGTGTGTGAGACCATCCTGACTCAAGTTGTGTTTGTGTGATGAACTCTGATTGGCCGTTCCTTAATGTTTCATATCTTAGTAACTTCCTTACACATACCTCATGGTGGTGCTGTAACTTCTTTTTTCATGTATACTTATTTGTAACTCATGGGCCTGTCATGCGGATATGTGTGACGCAGATTTAATATCCGTGATACGTTAAATATTAATGATTAAATACTCTTTAAAATCTAATACTGTCACATTATTAATGTTGTCGACATTTCTCGGTTTAATAACGGTCTGTTTCTTTAATACAAATACACATTTCATATTGTATGTCTTTATTGTTCTTTAAATACATTTATTGTGAAGTATTGACATTGCTCTATTAAATGTCTTTATAATGCACATTGATTGTGTGCTATTGCGTGACATTAGACTCTAATGTTTAAAGATGCTAATCTGGTGTTTCAAGATGCGTTTCCCACGCAATATTTATTAATGTTAAAATTCAGGTTAGAATGTCAGTAACTTGGATAATCTGTTTATAAATATTAAACTACAGCTTTGTTATTCGCAAATAAACCTCGAGCTTGTATTTGTCTGAAGTGCTCATATATGTTATTGTGCAATGGCGTCTTTAGTTTTAAAGAGACATTACAAACAATTGTATCAAATGATCTGTAGAGATAGAAGATTGTTTAGACTTTAAAATGTAAATCAATTTCTCTTAGTATTTAGATATCCTCAACATAAGAAATTTAAATGCACATGGTTGAGCCAATCACATAAGGCATCTCTGTGCATCCACCAATCTTCATCTACTGAGCCGATCTCGATATGCTTTTCAAGCAAAGTATGTGAAGATATTAAGATAAGTAAATACACTCTTTAAATCTCTTAAAGGGACACTGTCCCAACAAATTTAGCATTGGTGATTGAGCATGAAATGTTAATCAACTTTATTCTTTAATCAGATTATCAAATTTTAACAGTTATCTTGTTATGTTTCTTTGCAAATCAATAATGATATTTTATATTACGGACAATTGTTTTATAAAAACATGGGTTGTCCTTGACAATTGTTGCATCAATTATTCCAAACAATCAAGTTCTGTCCAGAGTACTGAAGCAAATAAATTAGCTATTTACTGCCTTAATTTTAAAGTAATGATAGCAACATCACAATGAGCATTCATAATATGAGACAAGTTTTAAAGTTGATTCCAATAGAATACTCATTCAGAATGTATAAATCATTAATTTTTTAACTGTCTACCTTTAAGTATATTTTGAGTTCATGTCCCTTTAAATAAACATTTCACAATAATGCTTAAAATATCATAAACCTAGGCACCTTCCTTTTGCTAAATGAGTCTAACATATGAGTAAAGCAAATTAAGATTAAATTCTAGATTGTTTTACACACTGACTGAAATATATTTATTAAATGATGTCTTTTTTAGCCTTCAGTGTAGAGGGACATTAAGCTATATGTTATGTATGCATTTTGTATAATATTCTTATATTTGAACAACTTAATATGTTTTGTTATTCAATCATTATATTGTAATTATATATATTCTTGGATTAAATACATCTCTACATAGGCTATTTTGATGCTGATTGTTGTTTGCATATAGATGCCTTATATCATTGACTAAGATATGTGCATTTTTTTTTTAGAAAACAAGTATATTTAAAGACTGAATGTAATTCTATAGTACTTTCTAAATATGTTTAAATTCTTGTATGATATTTTTTACAATCTATACAAAATATACTTTGTGATTGTCCCTTTAAGGACCAAAACATTTGGTATTTTTATTTAACATTGACAAAATAAACAAAAGGGGAATTTACATTCTATATAGATATTTGATGTCGAACCCAAGAGGTAAGATTGTAATAAATACATAATATTACTAAGTATAGTTAAATGACTCCACTAGAAAATTACATAGATTAACCTGGCATCCAATAACTAATTTTTAAAAATTATCAAGTTAAATGACCTACCATTCATAAATGTAATAATTTAAATAATTTCTATTAATTTTTTTAGATACCTAAGGAAGATACATGATCTTATACAATTATTTTTACATTCAACAACACTGTCACTTTCATGTAATTGAACCACTTCACCTTATTATATGTTAAACAAAAAATTATTTTACTACATATCCTAAATAATTGTAATATATACATTTTCAATATAAAAGCATTGAAGAATCTGACTCCCCAATTAATGTTATAAAATATATATTTATATTCTCGGAAGCATTTTATTTTCTAATATTAAAGCATTATTTTATCTTATGCATGTGCTTGTCAAATAGCCAACTACCAGTCATGGGAGTCCAAGTTTGATTTATTTACAGATTATATTGATATTTAGTAGAATCTGTTCAAAATAATGTATTTAATAATAAAATGTTTAGTATTAACATGTCAAAATATAATTAATCAAAAAAAATTAAATATTCCTGGAAGTCATCAGATGCCAATCTGAAAAGAAAAATAATAAAAATGGAACAAAGTTAATACACACGTTGTCAAATATTCATAAAATACATTTAAAATCATATGGTGTCTATGCTCTAACTTTGATCAACATTTTTTAAAGATAATCATTAAATTGATTTAAAATTAATGAAATACATACACCATTATATTGTTGATTAAAAATTCAATTTAAATATCCAAATTTCAAATTATACATAATAATGTATATCACATTTCAACAATATATGTATGCTGAACATAAATCTAATATTTCATGTCCATTCAAATACCTCTATATCAACTATAATATGTATTCCTTTTTCTGATTGTGATCCCTAAATATCTAATGATGAAATAAGTATGACTAATGTATGTAAGCTAACAATAATCAACATTCTTCATGTGATTCTTAACTAGCATGCACCAACCTGGATAATGCATGGTCTTTGAAAGTCAATTCAGGGGTAAACAGTTGATCTTCAATAGGTGTCTTATTCATCAGTTCATTAAATAGAGGACTGGGAAATACCATCTACAAAATAGAAAATCATCTAAGTGTCTCCAATAGGATGTCTCCACAGCCTTATTCTATCAAATAGTTTGCACTTACCATGTGAACATGTCTTTGTATGGTTTTCAAGGTCAGCAGAATTGAAAGATAATGCCAGACATGATCCCATTGGTATACTTCAATTTCAATCTTGGCTTTTTCCCCACTGTCAGTCTGGGCAATCTTGACTGTCAGGCTTCAAATTGTTCCCTTTCAGTCTTTAGATTAAGTCATCTCCCTAATGTAATAAATTTAATAAAAAAAAAATCATACAAGTGTGTGAATCAGTTCAGTACCCCTCTCCCACCCCCCATTTCATAATAAATATCTGTCACTAGCTTACTAAGCCTGTGTATGAACCTGTGTTATTTTCTAGCAAGTGTGAAGATGAGTCATATTGATTGAGCATAAAAAACCTCTGTGTGACATTGAACCATAGTCATTCTAGAGTATCCCTTTCTGATTATGTACATTTTAAGTAATGTGTAAACAAAAATCTATTTATTAAAATGTATGCCATATGATGTTTTTGTGTACAAATCATGCCAGCAACAGTCCAAACATTTCTACTTACCATCTGATGTCCTCTTTAAAAACCAGGTGGCAAAGACTCGCTATAGGACCCAATGCCCAGAGCATCACCTATATTATGAAAATTAAAATTTATTCTAACATTTGATCAATACTAACATGTTTGCACAATTCTCTACTTGTCATTTCCCTAGAGTTCACATCTATTGAAAATACTACACAGTCTAACTTCTATTCTTTACCGTCTAAAGTGGCGGTTGATGACGTCTGCTCTGACATCAAGTCCCTCGTCCTGGAATTCCCCCTCTAGAACAGGATCATCCTCCTCATCTCTGAGGAGGTCTATGTCCACCGGGACGGCCTGCAGCATCCCAGCCCGCTGTGCAATATTATGCAGGATGCTACAGGCTACAACGATCTTCGCCACCTTCTTTGGGTTGTACTGGAGTGCTCCTCCAGAACGGTCCAGGCACCTGAATCTCATCTTCAGGAGCCCGAACATCCTTTCAACCACCGCCCTGGTTCTCTTATGAGCCCTATTGTAGCGCTCCTCAGACACATCAGTCGGGCTACGCAAGGGGGTAATGAGCCAAGGCCGGCTCATATACCCAGAATCACCTATAAATTTTGAACAGAACATAATTCAAACAGAATACTTAAACTAGTATATTGTTGTATAATTTTTTTTTAGTTAAAAACCATAATCCATATTAAAACTTGTCAGAAACATACCAATAAAAAAATTTCTATATTATTTTGTATCTTCCCATTTCAGCTAAGACATGCTACATATGCGTATTGTTCTGAAAACAAACCTTGTTTAAAATGCTAAATACATGGTTACATTGCATTCTCTATCTGAACACTTAAGGTAAGACATGCTACATATCTGCATTTAAATAAAACTAGACATTAGCAGAAAGAGACAATGACAGGGTTAAATTGCATGAGATAATAGCTTCCCATTTCAGCTAAGACATGCTACATATGCGTATTGTTCTGAAAACAAACCTTGTGTAAAATGCTAACTACATGGTTACATTGCATTCTCTATCTGAACACTTAAGGTAAGACATGCTACATATCTGCATTTAAATAAAACTAGACATTAGCAGAAAGAGACAATGACAGGGTTAAATTGCATGAGATAATAGCTTCCCATTTCAGCTAAGACATGCTACATATGCGTATTGTTCTGAAAACAAACCTTGTGTAAAATGCTAAATACATGGTTACATTGCATTCTCTATCTGAACACTTAAGGTAAGACATGCTACATATCTGCATTTAAATAAAACTAGACATTAGCAGAAAGAGACAATGACAGGGTTAAATTGCATGAGATAATAGCTTCCCATTTCAGCTAAGACATGCTACATATGCGTATTGTTCTGAAAACAAACCTTGTGTAAAATGCTAACTACATGGTTACATTGCATTCTCTATCTGAACACTTAAGGTAAGACATGCTACATATCTGCATTTAAATAAAACTAGACATTAGCAGAAAGAGACAATGACAGGGTTAAATTGCATGAGATAATAGCTTCCCATTTCAGCTAAGACATGCTACATATGCGTATTGTTCTGAAAACAAACCTTGTGTAAAATGCTAAATACATGGTTACATTGCATTCTCTATCTGAACACTTAAGGTAAGACATGCTACATATCTGCATTTAAATAAAACTAGACATTAGCAGAAAGAGACAATGACAGGGTTAAATTGCATGAGATAATAGCTTCCCATTTCAGCTAAGACATGCTACATATGCGTATTGTTCTGAAAACAAACCTTGTGTAAAATGCTAAATACATGGTTACATTGCATTCTCTATCTGAACACTTAAGGTAAGACATGCTACATATCTGCATTTAAATAAAACTAGACATTAGCAGAAAGAGACAATGACAGGGTTAAATTGCATGAGATAATAGCTTCCCATTTCAGCTAAGACATGCTACATATGCGTATTGTTCTGAAAACAAACCTTGTGTAAAATGCTAAATACATGGTTACATTGCATTCTCTATCTGAACACTTAAGGTAAGACATGCTACATATCTGCATTTAAATAAAAATAGACATTAGCGTCGGTAAATAACAAATGGTTAAATTTAATCCTATAGCTGAACATGACGCTAACAGTTAAAAAATACAGGGCCAATTGTCAACATTATTAACCATGTTGAGCACAAATACTCACCAACGAGATAACCAGGGGGCATTTGTCTTTCCTCAAACTGGCTCCACAGGGACGACAGAGAGAGGATGCGGGCATCATGACAAGCCCCTCCAAAATTCGCATACACATGCATAATCCTCATCCGAGCGTCACAAACATACTGCACGTTGAGGCTATGAAAATGTTTGCGATTTCTGAAGGGCAAGTCATCAATTGGAGCACGCAGCGCAATGTGGGTACAATCTATGGCTCCCAAGACATTGGGCAATTGAGCAATATCAAAGAATTCCCGCTTCAGGCGCCTCCAATCACCATCATTCTGTGGGAATCCTATGTATTGCTTACTGATACGTACCATGGCGTCCAGAAAGTTATCAAACACCCCAGAGAATGTACCTTGAGCCAGGCCATGCATGTACAGTTCTCCGGATTGCCAGGACGTATAGACAGCTTAGCATCTTACTCATGGGGGGAACAGCAGTCCTTATTTGTATACGTGGCTCCAAATGAGGTTTAAGAAGCTCGTAAAGGCCAATGAGCTGTTCGCGATCGAGCCGATACTTATCAAAAACCTCAAAGTCACTCATGTTTTCCAAGGTGGGTCTCACCCTGTAGACACGAGGACCTCGAACCAGACGACCCCTTCGTCTCGGTCTGAGCCGCCGAGGCTGCCTGATTCGACCAACAGCTAGTTCGCCAATAGCAGCACCAGCAGTGTCTACCATGTCATCGTCATCCATCTTTCAAAACAGCGTAACAAGGTATGCACTTGATCTGATGTGGATCACAAGTGATGCATTGGCCATGTTGTTTGGGGGATTTATAGTACAATTAGTCCAATGGTATTGAGTTTGTAATGATTGCTGATTGTATTCACCTGTTTGTATGTGAGCGGCGCGAATGCTTTCACAGTGGGCGTTTATTTGTTGTTTGCTGAAATGTTAGTTTCAAACAATGATTCTCAATGTGAAAGTGTCAAATATCACACATACAGTGCATGTTTGTAATGTTTGATCATATGCGTAATCAATATTTCTTAAACGTGATCTTATAGTAACAAGCACACGTCCAGGCTGACATGAATGAAAGTGCATAGTTGTGTATAATGTGCATCGAATGTGATCGATCAATGTTGCTGCAACATTGTTTGTAAACGATAAAGTAACATCTGTAGTATTGTATATATAAGTGATTTCAGAGCTGTCAATATTGTATGCGTCCCTTTAAAATCGCAATAATAATTCCGAACTTCCCGTCTGCCATCTGTAGTATTGTATATATAAGTGATTGCCGAGCTGTCAATATTGTATGCGTCCCTTTAAAATCGCAATAATAATTCCGAACTTCCCGTCTGCCATCTGTAGTATTGTATATATAAGTGATTGCCGAGCTGTCAATATTGTATGCGTCCCTTTAAAATCGCAAGAAGAATTCCGAACTTCCCGTCTGCCATCTGTAGTATTGTATATATAAGTGATTGCCGAGCTGTCAATATTGTATGCGTCCCTTTAAAATCGCAAGAAGAATTCCGAACTTCCCGTCTGCCATCTGTAGTATTGTATATATAAGTGATTGCCGAGCTGTCAATATTGTATGCGTCCTGTTACGGTACCAACTGTGTACCAAGGGTTAACCCCAGATGAACAATGTCCTGCATAGACAATCAGCAATTCACAACCCAGCCAGTTTCAGGTTTAAAACAGAATGACATTTATTAAAAGGCAGCACACAGATTTATACAGGTTTTTGACCCCCCCTCAGATGGGGGTTGAAAGAATGTTGTACATTAGATAAAAGGGAGAAGCGCCCTTGACATGATACAATAGAATTATATTACTTAAATACTTTACTTAGGCAGATAACAACTTAAACACATTTGGCTTGTCTTATCACCTAGCCTCTGTTCTCTGAGGGTGATTAAACAATGGCCTGTTTATTACTTAAATGTAATTATAGCACACAATAGCTGAGGCCAGAAAACCTGTCTTTATAAATTAGATTCTTAAAGCTAAACACAGTTAACTCTTTCAGTCCTGACAGAAGGGTCTGTCACATAGCTCCCCCCTTGTGGAACACTCCGGCAGACCCGGCTTGACCCTTTTGCGGGTCAACCTGGGGATGACCGGACTAGGAGGTGGTAGGCATGTCAGTTTGCTGGGACAATCCATCTGTATTCCCGTTATGAGAGAGAATCCCTGTCTGTATAAATAAGGGTTCAACCTCTTCAGTGCCCCGACTAGGGCTAAACAGTCCTTCAAAATATCATCGGCTTCTTTACGTGGTTTTTGTACCTGCTCTTTATAGGTATCCACAATCCCTTCATACTGACATAGGGTGCCCTTGAGTTGCTGCACCTCCCTATGAGCCAGCGTCAGCTTCTCCTCCAGTGTCACTAAGTTTGTCCTTAATGTTTCATGTTCCACTCTCAAGCTGGTGTTTTCTGCAGTCTGTCGGTGCAGCTTGTCTAGCAGAGATTCCTGTTCTAAACGTGCTTTTTCCTCTGCACTCCTCTTCTCTCCCGCTAGCACTGTTACATGATTATTTAACGTGACCATTTTATCCTCTACGTGACTCTTCTCCTTCATCAGCGCATTGTAACGTGACTCCCACATATCAATAGCGGATAGAGATTTACTGAGCTCAGCGTCCTGGGGCTTAGCAGCAGGGGGGTCAGTCTCTGCTGCACGGATCTGAGCACGGGTAGTCACAGGGTTAACATCAGCGGGACCCATGGGAGCATAGGCAGAAACAAGGGGGACCAAGGTATTTCCAAGGAGAACATCAGCTGGTAAATCCTTCATGACCCCCACATTCACAGGTCTAGCGCCCCCTCCCCAATCCAAATGCACCCTGGCAACAGGTAGGCGGAACACAGTGCCCCCTGCTACCCTCACAGCCACAGTGTCTCCTGTGTGCTGTTTCTCAGACACCAAGTTCTTTCGAAGCAAGGTCATGGTAGCACCAGTATCCCGTAGACCACTGACCTCCTTCCCATTCACTTTAACCAGTTGCCGGTTATTCCGGTGGGCAGCTTGCACAAGGTCTGCCTCATGTAGGATGCCCCAGCATTCTTGCGCCTCTACATAGCGGGCCGCAGGCTGAGGATTGCGTGGGATTCCGCTAGCGGGTCTTCTCCAGGACTGTGCTTGGTTCGCTGCGTTTAGGGGACACTCTGGTCTTTTGTGCCCTAGTTGCTTACATCCAAAGCACCGAATAGGTTGCGAGTAGCCCCGCGAATTGGACCAGGCTCTCTGAGGGTAGTTCGTGGCCCGAGACCGTGTGGTATAGCGGTGTGCTGGGGGTTGGTAACTGGCAGGTGCTGGGGTGACTGGGGGTCTGTACTCCACTCTGGCAGGGGGCTTAGTGGTAGCAGTGTCCAGTTTGCGGGCATCCGTATACTCATCTGCCAAGCGAGCCGCTTCATGCAGGGTGGAGGGTTTACGGTCCCGAACCCACTCTCGAACTCCTGCGGGTAACTTGTCGAAGCAATGTTCCAACAGGAATAGCTGCAGCACCTCTTCCCCAGATACGGCTTGGCACCCCGCTATCCAGTGAGATGCTGTGCGGTGCACCTTACATGCCCACTCAAGGTAGGAATCACCAGCCAATTTAACAGTGTCTCTGAACCGCCTCCGGTATGCCTCCGGTGTAACCGCATACCTGGAGAGCAGAGCCTCTTTTACAGTATTATAATCCCCGACTTCCTCATCTGGAATGGCCCGAAAAGCCTCACTGGCCCGGCCGGATAATTTTCCGGATAATATCGTGACCCAGTCCTCTGCGGGTACCTTGTGTAGTGCACATTGCCTCTCAAAATCTGCAAGGTACCCATCAATCTCTCCTTCTGTTTCCAGGAAGTTTTTAAAAGCTGCAAAATTTACTTTTCCCTTTTCCACTGGGGTTGCTGTGACTTGGGCTGCTGCAGCGCCGCTTTGGCGAAGTAGGTTGGCCTCCACAGCTGCTATGACCCGGTCGATAATTTCGGCAGATGGGTTGGGGCCATAATATGCCAGTCTTATTTTAACCGCCCGATCAAAGCTTGCTTCTTCAGGGGTTCTGTCTGCTATGCTGGGCCCATTGGTTCCTTCTGTCCCTGGTACTCTTTCCATCTTAGTCAGTATTGTAATAATCCCCCTCTTCCTGAGGTTACTGGCTTGTGTAGTTGCTCTTCTGGGCGATAAGGATTCTCCCGTCGCTTGCCACCAATGTTACGGTACCAACTGTGTACCAAGGGTTAACCCCAGATGAACAATGTCCTGCATAGACAATCAGCAATTCACAACCCAGCCAGTTTCAGGTTTAAAACAGAATGACATTTATTAAAAGGCAGCACACAGATTTATACAGGTTTTTGACCCCCCCTCAGATGGGGGTTGAAAGAATGTTGTACATTAGATAAAAGGGAGAAGCGCCCTTGACATGATACAATAGAATTATATTACTTAAAGACTTTACTTAGGCAGATAACAACTTAAACACATTTGGCTTGTCTTATCACCTAGCCTCTGTTCTCTGAGGGTGATTAAACAATGGCCTGTTTATTACTTAAATGTAATTATAGCACACAATAGCTGAGGCCAGAAAACCTGTCTTTATAAATTAGATTCTTAAAGCTAAACACAGTTAACTCTTTCAGTCCTGACAGAAGGGTCTGTCACACGTCCCTTTAAAATCTCAATAATAATTCCGAACTTCCCGTCTGCCATCTGTAGTATTGTATATATAAGTGATTGCCGAGCAGTCAATATTGTATGCGTCCCTTTAAAATCGCACTAATACTGAATAACTTCCGGCTGTCATCTGTAGTATTGTATATATAAGTGATTGCCGAGCTGTAAATATTGTATGCGTCCCTTTCAAATCGCACTAATACTGAATAACTTCCGGCTGTTATCTGTAGTATTGTATATATACGTGATTGCCGAGCTGTAAATATTGTATGCGTCCCTTTCAAATCGCACTAATACTGAATAACTTCCCGTCTGCCATCTGTAGTATTGTATATATACGTGATTGCCGAGCTGTAAATATTGTATGCGTCCCTTTCAAATCGCACTAATACTGAATAACTTCCGGCTGTCATCTGTAGTATTGTATATATACGTGATTGCCGAGCTGTAAATATTGTATGCGTCCCTTTCAAATCGCACTAATACTGAATAACTTCCGGCTGTCATCTGTAGTATTGTATATATACGTGATTGCCGAGCTGTAAATATTGTATGCGTCCCTTTCAAATCGCACTAATACTGAATAACTTCCGGCTGTCATCTGTAGTATTGTATATATAAGTGATTTGCGATCTGACAATATTTCTTAATTGTCCCATTGAAATCTCCCTAATAATGCTGTTCCAAACAGTTGTTTACGTAAATGTTGTATTGTAGTATTGAGTGTTAAAGTTCCTAAAGGGGCGGTACAGTGGTGAATCTGTGATGTGTATGGTTGAATCTTGTAATGACGTCATGATATTATTAACCTGCCTATGTAGTTGTGAAATCCTCATTGTGTTGTTGTATTTGACTACATTGTTATTGTGTGCTGAATAAAATCTAAATGTGTGCTTTGTGGTTGCGTGATGGGTGATGCGTGTTATGTGCATGTACGTATATATTGTGATTGTGTCCCACATATGCTGACTTCTATATAGCGGTGTGGCATTGTTGTTCCTTCCCATAAAGTGACATCTGTAATCTGGTGTAATGATGTTCTTGTTGTACGTAATTCCTAATGGTTTCTGGTGATGGAATCATGATGTTAAAAGTACAGTAAAATCCATATGTTGTGTTTTGTGATTCCTCTAGAAAATGTAATGTGTTTTTCCCCCATCATTTGAATGCACATGTATGAGTGAATGTTAAAAGTAATGTATGTGCATCCATGACTGATCATGTGTTAAGCCTATGTAGATATGCTGTTGCTGCAAGCATATGAGTTGAATAACTGAAATGCAATAATAAAGGTAAATGAGAGGTGTTTCCCATTGTGTAGTGTTTGTGAATCCAGAAATGTGTCTAGAATTTTATTTTAATTTTAAATGTAATTTTATTGAAATAATAATGTGTTACTAGTGATGTGGATTTGTAGTTGATGTAATCTAAAAGTGTGAAACAAATTTATGGTGTTGTGAATATTTAATAATTAAAAACCATAAGTCCACCATAGGGAAATAGTCATTTCTTAATCTATTTATCATAGCTGGGTCTAACGCATGAAATCATGTATTTTCTAGCGCTGGTATTTGGAGTTTTTCAGTCTACGCTATTTGTGTGCGTTAGGGAAATGAGGGTTTCGCGTGCACGAGCACGTCTTCCCAATAGAAGTCAATGGAGGCTCTAAAGATTTCTAATTTTTTTTTTCTAAGACTGGTTTTCCTCGTAAAGTGAGTGACGTCATGAGCTTGTGTGAAAAAGTAACTAAATCGTGTTCTTTTTGTAATAAATAAAAATTTTGTGTATGTCATGTGGTGTATATTGTTTGTATGCATCGATGAGTGTATGTTTGTGATAATGTTATTAGTTAGATGTAGGTATATGAGGGTCTTTTCCCGTGTGTCAATGTAAGTCAATGGGAAAATGGATTTTTGTGGATTTATTTCAAACACCCGAGATCTCGCAACTTTAATCCTTTGTATTTTAACGAAAACAAAATAAATATGAAAAATAAAGATAGTGTAGTGTTTGTATGAGTGTAAGTGTACTTTGTGTAATATTTGTTTTGTGATTCGTGGATGTTTTTTTTGTCGGTATATGTTTACTACTGGGTCTGAGGTGGCGGTAGAAAGGTGAGCGTTAGGTGTATTTTGAGTCGCGGTAAATAAACTCTAAATACCGGAGTGCGTAAGAAACCAGCGTTAGGAGCCTCTAACGCTGGTTTTCACGGTTAACGCCGAACTCTAAATCTAGGCCTAAATAAGAAAAAATATGCTTCAAATAATACAGTATTTAAGTACAAAAGAGGCATTGCAGTAATTGTATTAAGGAAGTGTATGTTCTGGCTTTCCAAGTTAATGTTAAACAGTTTGAGTTGACAGAATGTTAACATTCCACATTTACAAACTTTTAAAGGTGGCTCCCTATGAACAAGGGCGTATTGGCCTACCAGGACACCAGCAGCAGTAGGCGAGACCCACTCTATGACAGCCCAAAACATAGCCGCCATACAGAGTATGGCGTGTGTAATTAAAGGCACAGTCAACACCAGAAGTTTTGTTGTTTTAAAAGATAGATAATCCCTTAATTACACATTCCCCAGTTTTGCATAACCAACACAGTTATAATAATACCTGTTTTACCTCTGTAATTACCTTGTATCTAAGCATCTGCAGACTGACCCCTTATTTGAGTTCTTTTGACAGACTTGCATTTTACCTCTAGTGGTCAAAATGCATTCAGCTTAGAGGCGGCCTTCAAGGTCTAAGAAATTAACATATGGACCTCCTAGGTTTAGCTTTCAACTAAGAATACCAAGATAACAAAGCAAAATTGGTGATAAAAGTTAATTGGAAAGTTGTTTAAAATTACACTCTCTATTTGAATCATGAAAGTTATTTTTGGACTTGACTGTCTCTTTAACCCCTTAACGACCGACGATGTGCAGGGTACGTCCTCCAAAAAAATACCCTTAACGACCGAGAACGTACCCTGCACGTCGTCAGTCTGGGAAAGAGGTGGAAGCGATCCTGATCGCTTACAGCCGCTTTCCGGTTATTGCAGTGATGCCTCGATATCGAGGCATGCTGCAATAACCCTCCTTGGCCATCTGATGCAGAGAGATCCACTCTGTTGCCCTCTCTGCACCGGACATCGATGGACGGTATCGTTGGTGGGTGGGAGGCGGGTGGGTGGCTCTGTGACGTAGAGGGAGGGCGGGATCATGGGCGGGAGTAGCCGGGGGTGTGCACTGACGGGGGAGGGCGCGTGCACAGGGAGGAAGCGGGTGGGAACCGCTACACTACAGAAAATTGTTAAAAGTGGGAAAAAGGGGGGGAGGCAAGCTAAAAAAAAATTATATAAATGATCAGGCAGGGGGTGGGGGGTTGGTGTGTGTGTGGGGGGAAGCTACGCTACAAAAAAAAAGCCATAAATAAATAAAAAAACATTTTTTTTGCAAACTGGGTACTGGCAGACAGCTGCCAGTACCCAAGATGGCTCCAAATAAGGCAGAGGGGGAGGGTTAGAGAGCTGTTTGGGGGGATCAGGGGGGTTGGGAGCTAAGGGGGTATCCTACACAGCAGCATATGTAAATATGCTAAAAAAATTAAAACAAATTCAAAGATACCTTTTATTTTAGTACTAACAGACTTTCTGCCAGTACTTAAGATGGTGGGGACAATTGTGGGGTGGGGGAGGGAAGGGAGCTGTTTGGGAGGGATCAGGGGGTGTGATGTGTCAGGTGGGAGGCTGATCTCTACACTAAAGCTAAAATTAACCCTGCAAGCTCCCTACAAGCTACCTAATTAACCCCTTCACTAATAGACATAATACACGTGTGATGTGCAGCGGCATTTAGCGGCCTTGTAATTACCAAAAAGCAACGCCAAAGCCATATATGTCTGCTATTTCTAAACAAAGGGGATCCCAGAGAAGCATTTACAACCATTTGTGCCATAATTGCACAAGCTGTTTGTAAATAATTTCAGTGAGAAACCTAAAGTTTGTTAAAAAGTTTGTCAAAAAGTGAACAATTTTATTTATTTGATCGCATTTGGCGGGGAAATGGTGGCATGAAATATACCAAAATGGCCCTAGATCAATACTTTGGGTTGCCTACTACACTACATTAAAGCTAAAATGAACCCTACAAACTCCCTAATTAACCCCTTCACTGCTGGGCATAATACACGCGTGGTGCGCAGCGGCATTTAGCGGCCTTCTAATTACCAAAAAGCAACACTAAAGCCATATATGTCTGCTATTTCTGAACAAAGGGGATCCCAGAGAAGCATTTACAACCATTTGTGCCATAATTGCACAAGCTGTTTGTAAATAATTTCAGTGAGAAACCTAAAGTTTGTTAAAACGTTTGTGAAAAAGTGAACACATTTTTTTATTTGATCGCATTTGGCGGGGAAATGGTGACATGAAATATACCAAAATGGCCCTAGATCAATACGTTGGGTTGTCTACTACACTACATTAAAGCTAAAATTAACCCTACAAACTCCCTACAAGCTCCCTAATTAACCCCTTCACTGCTGGGCATAATATATGTGTGGTGCGCAGCGGCATTTAGCGGCCTTTTAATTACCAAACAGCAACGCCAAAGCCATATATGTGTTCATGACATGAAAACTTTGTTTCACATTTTTTAGTAAAAAAGAAAAAAATGAAAATTTTAAATACATTTTAAAATGTCCCATTTTAGCTGAAACAAAGTTGATTTTTGCAAATGACAAAAATCTAGCAACCATGGAGCTACTTTTAGATGTACAATGCAAATATGAATACATAACATCCTAACTAAAGCTTTAGTAAAATGTTTTTATTGTATTTAAGTGACCAAGAGATACAGATATTTCCCTAACTGAAAAAGGGGACAAAGACTGCATTATCTATTGCTCTATTACTCAGCTTTCCTCAGCTATATATAAACATCATATGATCATTCATAACCAATGCTAATTAAATTTGATATGAGATGGCAAATGTTAAATAAGAAAACAAAAGATGAAACAATAAATAATCATTGCTGTGCATCACTAGATGCTGTGCCTATTTCCCTGAAACTGTTGCTAGAAGGGTCAAATGTTCTACAAATTTAGCCTCAGTGAGCTTTTGACTTACATATATTGGGAGGATAACAGTTCCAGGTAACAACAAAAATAAATGTTAATACTACAATATATGGGGCCAGATTACAAATGGCGAGCTATCCGTATTTTTCACTTGTGTTTTACAAATTGAAAATAAAAAGTTAAAGCGTGTGCAAAACCCGATGAGTGCTAACCTCAGAAATTTGGATGCTGCAACCGCGTTAACTTCTTCTCCCCATAGACATTAATGTAGAGATCTTTAAAAAAAAACTAACAATTATCTCTTGCGCTCTAACTTGACACACATTAGACCAGCTGCGCTAAACCAGAAGGTAGTTATGCACATTTTAGAAAATGTTCTTTTTATTTTTAAATATATATTTCTATAAATAACTGATGTTTTTTTTTTTATAATATTTATCTATAGCTATATATTATATGAATATATACAGATATATATATATATATATATATATATATATATTATTAATAATAATAATAATAAAAGTACAAAGAACATTTTCTTCTAAGTGAAATACATTGGAATGTAAAAAATATTACAGTAAAACATATAAAAAATATTAAAATTGAACAAAAATGATTTTTTCACATTTAGATGTATTTGACTGGAAAGGGCTCAAAAGTGTATATATATATATATATATGTGTGTATACATGTATGTATGTGTTTTATATTTGTAGATATGTATGTATAGACATATATTACACATATACAGTATATATAGACATATATATCCACATTATAGCCCTTCCCAGTCAAATACCTTGTCACATACCATATAACTTTTATCCCTTATTAAAAAAAAGTTAATATTTATATTAAATATTTTTTATCAGAAAGTGTATATACAGGTGTAATAGTTTATTTTAATGTACTTATGTCGTTCTTGGTGCAACTTTTTTTTAACCCTTACACTTTACGCTATGGGGCCTATAACAATGGTCTGTCGGACCTGATCCGACAGTGCGGATCAGGTCCGACAGACCTCGCTGAATGCGGAGAGCAATATGCTCTCCGTATTCAGCATTGCACCAGCAGCTCTTGTGAGCTGCTCGTGCAACGCCGCCCCATGCAGATTCGCCAGCAGGGGGGTGTCAAACAACCTGGTCATACTCGATCGGGTTGAATTGCGGCGATGTCTGCCTGCTCAGAGCAAGCGAACAGGTTATGGAGCAGCAATCTTTAGACCGCTGCTTCATAACTGGTGTTTCTGGCGAGTCTAAAGGCTCACCAGAAACATGGGGCTTCAAGCTCCGTACGGATAGATATGCCCCAAGTTCTTCAGGCACACTAATCCAGTGAATAATTGTTAATATGGTGAAAGGTATTACTAATTACAACCCCTTACCTAAATATCTCTATCTATGTCTATAAACTAATATGTGCAATTGCCCAAATTCCTTAGTATATATTCAAATGAGTTCAAAAAAGGAGGAGAGGGGGGTGCTGACTGTCATAATAGATATATGAGAAAACAGAAGAAAAAGTTGACAGTAACTCAGCACTCAAAGATAATCATTATCTAGAACCAAAATCTTAAAGTGAGTACCAAGGAGAATACCAGGGTCAGGAATATATTAAAACTTAACTTTTACTAGTACTGCTAATAAAAAGTGTGAGACACTATATATGTGCAAAAAATATGTGTGCTTAAAACTTAGATTAAAAGTATATACAGAATGTGTGTGTTGCCACAATGGTCATATAAGACTCCAGGGATCAATCAAAATAAGCAGTCACACAGTTCAGCTCAAACCTGTACAAGTGGTTCACGGATTGCAGGAGAAACTGTAAAAAGGGGATTGACCCCAACAACGATTATTATTATCTATGCAATGCTGGAACCCAGGTAAGTGCTGTACTAAGTGGCTGCAAATCGTCAGTATAAAGTGTAACGAGGACACAGCCTCAGTCTTAAAATTAAGTTCAAAAGCGAGATCCAGGAGGTACTATAGGATGGCTAATACACATGATACGCCTGATGCGCATTTCGCCGCTAGCACGGCTTTATCAAAGGCTAAAATAAAGCCGTGCTAGCGGCGAAATGCGCTTTGCAGCCACTTAGTACAGCACTTACCTGGGTTCCAGCATTGCATAGATAAGAATAATCGTTGTTGGGGTCAATCCCCTTTTTGCAGTTAGTTTCTCCTGCAATCCGTGAACCACTTGTACAGGTTTGAGCTAAACTGTGTGACTGCTTATTTTGATTGATCCCTGGAGTCTTATATGACCATTGTGGCAACACACACATTCTGTATATACTTTTAATCTAAGATTTAAGCACACATATTTTTTGCACATATATAGTGTCTCACACTTTTTATTAGCAGTACTAGTAAACACTAATCTAGTGAGCGCCACCATTTACTTTCAACTTGTAATATGCGCGTAAGTTAGCGTTGTCGCGATATTGCTTGTTGCAACTCTTGCTAACTTTAGCATTCCACTTGTAATCTAGCCCATGGTTTGGCATTGAATATGTATCAGGCATACTTCCAGTTTGTCATAATAGTCAATCTGCTTAGAAAACCTGAAGAATCATAAAATAATCATGAAGCTCCTGAAAAAAAAGACTGAAAGAAAAAGAACCATAAAAAGAAGAATAGCTACAGTGTATCTCCCAGATTTTCCACCACCCCTAAACACAGTTACAGATAAGAATAAAAATAAAAATAATAGGAGACACATGTAAGCATGAAATATAGAAGACAATCCAACTCATTAGAATCCATTTGGCTGAAACAATTTTGGATCTGAAATTGTGCTTATTTATTAGGGGCTTTCAAGCAGCATAGTATTTAGCTTCTTATACTTATGTTTTGGCATAGGCTGCAATGGCTAGAGTGGCACGGCGTCTCATTCCCTGCTCGTTGCCAGGGGTTGTGTTGGGTCCGGATGCGTGCAGCGCTGACGTCATCGCCGCACGCTCCTGATGATGGTCAGACTTCTGTGGTGTGAATCCTGCGCCTATGTAAGTTTGACTACAACGATCTGTCACTGCCCAAGTATAGGTGTTACTTTGTGTGCTCCTGGGTGTGACAGATCATTGTATTTTTTTGCCTATTTTGTGTATGATCCCTGTCTGTCTGACTACTCTGCCTGCTATACCCCTTTACTACTGGATTGATATACTGCTGCTGAACCCTGCCTGTCTGACTACTCTACCTGCTATACCGCTTTACCACTGGATTGATATACTGCTGCTGAACCCTGCCTGTCTGACTACTCTACCTGCTATACCCCTTTACTACTGGATTGATATACTGCTGCTGAACCCTGCCTGTCTGACTACTCTACCTGCTATACCCCTTTACTACTGGATTGATATACTCCTGCTGAACCCTGCATGTCTGACTACTCTGCCTGCTATACCCCTTTACTACTGGATTGATATACTGCTGCTGAACCCTGCATGTCTGACTACTCTACCTGCTATACCCCTTTACTACTGGATTAATATACTACTGCTGAACCCGGTCTGTCTGACTACTCTGCTTGCTATACCCCTTTACTATTGGATTGATATACTGCTGCTGAACCCTGCCTGTCTGACTACTCTGCCTGCTCTGCCTTTACTACTGGATTGATATACTGCTGCTGAACCCTGCCTGTCTGACTACTCTGCCTGCTATACCCCTTTACTACTGGATTGATATACTCCTGCTGAACCCTGCATGTCTGACTACTCTGCCTGCTATACCCCTTTGCTACTGGATTGATATACTGCTGCTGAACCCTGCATGTCTGACTACTCTACCTGCTATACCCCTTTACTACTGGATTAATATACTACTGCTGAACCCGGCCTGTCTGACTACTCTGCTTGCTATACCCCTTTACTAGTGGATTGATATACTGCTGCTGAACCCTGCCTGTCTGACTACTCTGCCTGCTATACCCCTTTACTACTGGATTGATATACTCCTGCTGAACCCTGCATGTCTGACTACTCTGCCTGCTATACCCCTTTGCTACTGGATTGATATACTGCTGCTGAACCCTGCATGTCTGACTACTCTACCTGCTATACCCCTTTACTACTGGATTAATATACTACTGCTGAACCCGGCCTGTCTGACTACTCTGCTTGCTATACCCCTTTACTACTGGATTGATATACTGCTGCTGAACCCTGCCTGTCTGACTACTCTGCCTGCTATACCCCTTTACTACTGGATTGATATACTGCTGCTGAACCCTGCATGTCTGACTACTCTACCTGCTATACCCCTTTACTACTGGATTGATATACTGCTGCTGAACCCGGCCTGCAGTGGCGTCACTAGGGGGGAGCGGGGGGCGGGCCGCACCCGGGTGACACCCTCCAGGGGGTGACACCAAAAAAAAAAATTTTTTTTTTTTTTTTTTTTTTTTTTAATTTTATTGAAATTCAAAGAAATACAATGTTGAGATGCATAGATTATTTTATTAGAGGCTGGCATTTGTGAACATTAGTGGGACTGGGGAAGTTGTAGACACACAATTTTTTTGCCCCTTGAGCCAGTGCTGCAATTTCAACAAATAGTTTTCCCGGCTGCTTTTGCTTGTTTGTACTTTGCTCCTCCCCTGCCCAATTTCACTATGAATGTTGTGGGTGTGCCGTGGGGCTTGCAAAGTTGCGCTGCTAGCCTAAACCTGCCTGCCTATCTGTGCTCACTGCTCAGTGACATGCGGCCCAGGGCTGTGCACTGACAGACTTGGAACAGAGTCAGAGAGCAGAATTTTCATAGTTTGCGTGCCTAAACCTTTTCTTCAGTGATTTATTTTAGAGTGCTCTGTTTATCTTTCATTTGATGTTCTGCTGAGCCAGGGAGCAGCTCTAGGCATGAGCTTCCTAATTAATGCAGTGCAGTTTACATATTTTGTATGTGTGTGTCTGAGTTTTTGTGTGTCTCTGTTTTTGTGTGTGTGTTTTTGTGTGGGTGTCTGAGTGTGTTTCCGAGTGTTTGTATGTGCATCTGAGTATGTTTTAAAGTGTGTCTGAGTGTTTGTATGTGTGTTTGCCTGTGTTTTTGTGTGTGTCTGCTTTCTGGGGCGGGGGGTGACACCATGACTTACCGCACCGGGTGACACCAACCCTAGTGACGCCACTGCCGGCCTGTCTGACTACTCTGCCTGATATACTCCTTTACTACTGGATTGATATACTGCTGCTGAACTCTGCCTGTCTGACTACTCTGCCTGCTATACCCCTTTACTACTGGATTTATATACTGCTGCTGAACCCTGCCTGTCTGACTACTCTGCCTGCTATACCCCTTTACTACTGGATTGATATACTGCTGCTGAACCTGGCCTGTCTGACTACTCTGCCTGCTATACCCCTTTACTACTGGATTGATATACTGCTGCTGAACCCTGCCTGTCTGACTACTCTGCCTGCTATACTCCTTTACTACAGGATTGATATACTGCTGCTGAACCCTGCATGACTGACTACTCTACCTGCTATACCCCTTTACTACTGGATTTATATACTGCTGCTGAACTCTGCCTGTCTGACTACTCTGCCTGCTATACCCCGTTACTACTGGATTGATATACTGCTGCTGAACCCGGCCTGTGCCGCTGGGTACTGTTCTGCCTGTGGTGAGTGCCGCCTTCCTTATCTTACTAACTTTCTCTGCTCTGGGATATTCCCTATCATTCCGGCTCGACGCCCGTATAATAAGACTACTGGCTGAGTTTGGTCTGATAGAGGAGTATCCCACGAGCATTACATGGGCAGAGGATAATTCATAATGCACAAGACTATAAGATTTAGCCTGTGAAGAAACAATAATGAGTTTTATTCTATCAAGCGCAAAATGTATGTTTTACCAACATAGCCAACTGTAATTCCTACCAGTCATAACTGGTGATTTTTTAAGTTGGTTTGGCAGAAGACTATTATCGATGTATGGCCCTCTTTATTTTATTTTTTTGAAAGATGTTTCTTCTTCCTCTCACACAACCTAACCCATTTGGTAATATAAATATAATGGGCCAGATTACAAGTGTTGAGCTAATTAATGCTACCACTCGAGCGTTAACTGTGCTAGAAGTAAGCTATTTGCACTTGTTGGGTTGCGCTCGTATTATGAGTTGAAAGTAAACAGTTTTCACTCGCTCTCACGTTAAACTGACGAGCACAAAAAGTCGAAGTTAGAATAACGCATACGTGTTCACGTATTCCCCCATAAAAGTAAAGGAGGAAAAAAGTGGGGAAAATACCTAACACCCAACTCACGCGCAAACCCAATAGCATATTCTCATGTACATGTATTTGTTTGTATGTAGGCAACAATGCTGTATCTGTGTTTTTGTCTGTGTATATGTATGTGTATATAAATATGTTTTTGTGTGTGTGTGTGTGTATATGTATGTATGTGTATGTATATATATACTCATGTGCAAACCTGATTGCATATTCTCAAGTGCGCTAACACGACATGAAAACATTAATATTTCGGTACAATATATATTTATACATATATATATATATATATATATATATATATATATATATATATATATATATATATATATATATATATATATATATATAATCTCAGAAAGAAGCAGGCACTCTCCGTTTTACACTTCAATTTTTTACTTAGTGACGTTTCGGGGTTTCACCCCCTTCCTCAGACTTATAGCAAATGTGACAACAAACAGTGGCATATTTATACCCCACCCCGCACCAATTACAAATGCATTTAAACAATCAAACAATTAACATAGTGCAATACAGTCACCTCAACTTCCCCATTGTGCCTCGGCTTGCAGCGGTGCATACCCGGCGCTTCAATCACGTCATCTGCAAGGAGACGCCACGCTCTATTGGGTCACACCCCCGGAAGCCGCCAACCACCTACCAGCGCCAACCACAGCAGATACTCGTCATCTTAGACGTTGTTTGTGGCTGGAGGCGCAAATGCGTGATCGTGTCATCAACACCAGAGCTCTATGAAAAAATGTGATTAGCCCTGTAAAAACAATAAGTGACAACCTGTTAATAAAAAGAGTGACAGTATGTTATTTACATGTTAAAAGCATCAGCAACATATACCCCCATTATCAAAACAACCAATATGATTGTGTCAGTATACATGTTAAGAGTCGTTCCTCATCTCTTCATTCAATATATCTAGTATTTAATATATACCAGCCACTAATCATAATAGCCAGAACATATTAAAATCCCAGTAAGGTAAATGTAGGCACAGGGATAACCTTAGGGATAAACCTAATGATGTAACCTCTTAGTCACAGAAGATATTACAACCTAAACAGAGAAGGCTGAAAAACACCTAAATAAACACATAGATAGAATTAAATCTAGGAGCACCCTAAAAAAGGTCAGCATAAATCAAACTCAGCCATGATATTAGGTTAAAGGAATGTGTACAATCATACACCATCCTAAGGATTACTCAAAAGAATTACTCAAGAGAATTAATCAAGAGAATTAATCAAAAGAAGCACTGCCAGTCCAGCTTCACATTTAGGCCTTTAGGGGTAAGGGTGTCCAATTCATATGTCCATCTAGATTCTTTCTGCAATAAGATGTTACCCCTGTCACCACCTCTTCGTAGGGCAGGGACATGATCTATTAATGTATATCTCAGGTCACAAACATTATGTCCACTCTCCAGGAAGTGGCGAGCCACCGGCTGATCCGATTCTCCCTTTTTGATAGCCCTTCTGATGGAACTTTTATGATTGGCCATCCGTATCCGCAGGTTGTCGCTGGTCTTACCCACGTAGAACAAACTACACGGGCAGTGTAGCAGGTAGACCACATGACTTGTTGTGCATGTCATCCTGTGTCTATGTACATACTTTTTCCTACTTCTTGGATGATGGAAGAATATACCGGTTATCATTCCATTGCAGGTGGTACACCCACTACATTTAAAACAACCAGGCTTGACATCCTTCAACCATGTCCTGGTTGTGTAGCAGTGTACAGGGTCTGTTAGTTGTAGGATATCTTTTAATGATTTACCTCTCCGATATCCAACTCTTGGTTCGCCCATCCCTTTAAAGGGGAGGGCATCCTCAAGGCTCAATATCCTCCAATTCTTTTTCAAGATAGTGTTCAAACCATTCTTGTCCGCTGCATACGTGGTTACCAGGGTCATCCTTTCTTGCTCTTTCACCTGTTGTTTTTGGACTTCGCCTGAATTTATTTCAGTGATGTGTCTCTCCAGTATTTTCTTATGATAACCCCTTCTCAGGAAGCGCTCCTTCATTTCATCCGTCTGTATTGCTGCTTGACCTACGTCAGTATTATTCCTTTTAACCCTCATAAACTGAGATTTAGGCAGAGCTTTCTTTAGCGCTGGTGGATGGCAACTGGTCGCTTCCAACAAAGAATTCCTATCAGTGGCTTTCCGGAACAGAGTTGTCCCAAGAACCCCATTGGATTTGAAGATCTTCAGGTCCAGAAACTCAATGCTCTCCTGACTTAAATTCATCTTGAATTTAAGTGTGCTATGTTCAGTATTGAGTTCATTGAACCAGCTGAGTAGATCCTCCTTGTCTCCAGACCAGATCAGTATGAGATCGTCTATATACCTCTTAAAATAGACGATCTCCTTCTTCTTAAAGCACTCTGTTCCATGTTCCTCGAATTCAGCCATAAAGAGATTCGCATAAGATGGGGCCACATTGGACCCCATCGCCGTTCCCATCAGTTGTTGAAAGTATTGTTGTTCAAACCTGAAGTAATTCTTTTTCAGACAGGTCTCCAGGAGATCAAGGATAAATTCTACTGGTGGTCCTATATACGGATTCCTTAGTAGCTGCTTCCTTATGGCCGCCAATCCCTCATCGTGGGGGATCACCGTATATAGGCTAGTGACATCCAAAGTCACCAGCCATTCATCTCCTTTCAATTTCATCTTTACAAGTGTCTCAATAACATCATTAGAATCTTTTATATAGGTCTTCATACTCTGCACATGATGTTGTAGCAGACTATCAATATAGACAGCCAGTGGTTGTAGTAGTGAATCAATGGCCGAGACAATCGGCCTCCCAGGGGGTCTCTCCAGATTCTTATGCACCTTTATACACTCCCTAAGGCTTTCATATATTTCATTTTAATGTAAAAATTTTTTTTAGTTTTAGCCTTTTGAGTTTTATATAAGTGTACTTAGCATATAACTCATTTAGATACCTTAGAAGAGTCCTTACTAGAATAGGTAGAATACAGAGATGGTCTATATAACTACTATTAACGTATACCACACATTCACCCCTTGACACTGTAAAGATATATAATAATAAGGGGCTAACAATAGAGCCATCCGCCTAAAGTAGATCCGGCATAGCTAATGGTTCCTATGACAACCAGATTATGACAGCAGGGTCATATACGGAGCCCACAAAGCTGATCAAGGGACACATATAGGTAAACAAGTTGACTGAAATAACATAGCAGGCAACAACAAGAGGATAACACTTATAAACACATACACGTTTGTTTTAATGAGTATGATCACACATGCAAGACCGATACACGCAAAACGTGTAATTCACATAGAGTGGTATACACAGAAAACACGGAATATATATAAAGAAATATTGTGTACACTTTGGTATTTCCACAATTTCAATTTACAAGATGCAGCTATTACAAGGATATTTGCTCAAAATTAATTTCTTAGAATAATGCTAACTCCGGAAAGAGTATCACATGTAACACTTCCGGTTCACACAGTGGAACGCAGCTTGCGTTCCACCCACACAATGTTTGGCGCCACCACACTGAGAGGACACTTTACACAGGTTTTTTGAAAATTAGTTTGATTATTTGCACCTTCTATATAAGTTTGTTTGATGCAGTTTGTGTTTATGCTGATGATGGGGAGAAATTCCCCGAAAACGTTTCATTAAAAGTATTTTACTTGCTTTATCCAAAGACCTGTGAGTGCGACGTTTTTCCAGGAATATTTATTACATGTTTGCACCCAGGCAGATGACAACTGGAGGGTAACACTGTACACCGGATGGGATTATATATATATATATATATATATATATATATATATATATATATATATACATAATATATTTATATTTATAGCAGTATAGATATATACAGATATATATATATATATATATATACAGATATATATATATATATATATATATATATATATATATATATATATATATATATATATGAATATCTATTTAAAAATACTTAGAACATATTCTGCTATGTACAGAACATTGGACTGTGAAATATTTACAGTAAATACTTAAACACTTTATTAAATATGAATATTACATAAATATGTTTTTACATGTTTTCATCTACTTAAATCCAAAAGGCTCCAATGCACTTCTACATATGTCTCTATACTGTATGTGTACATATATATTCATGTGTTTATATGTGTATATATGTCTGTAAATACATATATACTCATATAACTACATAAATACATATCTACACATATATAAACATCTGAAAATGTGAAGCCTTAAATTGGTGTGTGTTCCTCAAAGAGAAAAGAAACAGGACCATAGTGTAAAACTGTTACAATTTGGTTTACATGTATAACAGATGCAGCACATAATAGCAAAGACACTAATAATGTGTTACAGTCTGCAAAAGCAAAATTGTGTTTCAGCGTTCAGTCTACACATTGTCAAGCAAGTGCCGTGAGACAAGTTCTATCCCGGTGATCAGCCAATTAGCACACAGTTCCTGTCACGGCACTTGCTTGAGACTGTGTAGACTGAAAGCTGAAATGCAGTTTTGCTTTTGCAGGCTGTGACACACTATTAGTGCCTGATTTTATGTGCAGCATACCCTAAGTCATTAAAGCCGGTACATTGTTTTTAGCAATAAAGAAATTGTTACCTTTGTATCCAGAATCTGTGGAGTTCTTTGTATATAGAGGGCTAAACTCAGAGCTGTTATGGCTCTGTAACAAGTAAGTACAACAGTTCATTTGTTACACATGCAAAGGGAATTTTTAACAGTTTTACACCTTCTTTTCTCTTTGAGGAACACATACTCCAATTTAAGGATGTGAAGGACTGAGTTTATCTCCACATTTTCATGTGGGTTTGGTCGGTATAAGTAAAGTGTATTGTTCACTATCACCATTTTTATTTTTATTGTATATTCACTTTTTGTGTGGGAACTGCTTATTGTGGTATTTGTATTGAGTTATTGCGAATGGAAACTATACAAAATCCAGATATAAATAACCGGAAAAGGCAGGCAAAATAATTTATTATTATTATGGGTAATTTAGTTTTGAGTTTACCGTTTTTTGTTTTTTTATACAGGTTCAGTTTTTATCTACAATCTATTAAAGGGACATAAAACCCTTTTTTCATGATTTAGATATAACATAACATTTTATACAACTTTCTAATTTACTTCTATTATCATATTTTCTTTGTTTTCTTGTTATCCTTATTTGAAAAGCTAAAATGTAAGTTCAGGAGTGTGCATGTGTCTGCAGCACTAAATGACAGCAGTTTTGCAACAATGTTATACATTAGCAAGAACACTAGATGGCAGCACTATTTCCTGTCATGTAGTGCTTCAGGCATGTGCACGCTACCTACCTAGTTATCTCTTCAACAAAGAATAACATGAGAATGAAAAAAATTGATAATAGAAGTAAATTAGAAACTTTTAAAAAATTATATTCTCTATCTGAATCATGAAAGAATTTTTTTGGGTTTAGTCCCTTTAACGTATTTCTAACTTTTTTTTTTTAATTGTATACTCTTTGTACTTCATCTTTGATATTATCAGTGCAGATCTGTTTGAAATGCTCCGTGTTTCTGTAATTTTGTTTGAAAACTAATAACAATTTGAATGAAAAATAAACAAAAACCAAGCAAAGGTAATTTCATTACTTTGAAAACAACAACAAACAGACTCATCGGGTGTAAAATGGTATAATATATCAACTTGATGAGATTTAGCACACTTCAACATTATATTTGTTTGGAAAGCTGTATTAATGGTGGCTACTCTTTGCTTTTCATATACGTGAAAAAACACAATTTATGCTTACCTGATAAATTTATTTCTCTTGTGGTGTATCCAGTCCACGGATCATCCATTACTTGTGGGATATTCTCATTCCCAACAGGAAGTTGCAAGAGGACACCCACAGCAGAGCTGTAATATAGCTCCTCCCCTAACTGTCATAGCCAGTCATTCGACTGAAAACAAGCCGAGAAAGGAGGAACCATAGGGTGCAGTGGTTACTGTAGTTTAAATTTAAAAATTACCTGCCTTAAAATGACAGGGCGGGTCGTGGACTGGATACACCACAAGAGAAATAAATTTATCAGGTAAGCATAAATTGTGTTTTCTCTTGTAAGGTGTATCCAGTCCATGGATCATCCATTACTTGTGGGATACCAATACCAAAGCTAAAGTACACGGATGAAGGGAGGGACAAGGCAGGTACTTAAATGGAAGGAACCACTGCCTGTAAAACCTTTCTCCCAAATATAGCCTCCGAAGAAGCAAAAGTATCAAATTTGTAAAATTTTGAAAAAGTATGAAGCGAAGACCAAGTCTCCGCCTTACAAATCTGTTCAACAGAAGCCTCATTTTTAAAGGCCCAAGTGGAAGCCACAGCTCTAGTGGAATGAGCTGTAATCCTTTCAGGAGGCTGCTGTCCAGCAGTCTCATAGACTAAGCAGATTATGCTTCTTAGCCAAAAAGAAAGAGAGGTTGCCGAAGCCTTTTGACCTCTCCTCCGTCCAGAGTAGACAACAAACAAAGCAGATGTTTGCCGAAAATCTTTAGTAGCTTGTAAGTAAAACTTTAAAGCACGGACCACGTCTAGATTGTGTAATAGACGTTCCTTCTTCGAAGAAGGATTAGGACACAAGGATGGAACAACAATCTCTTGATTGATATTCTTGTTAGATACCACCTTAGGTAAAAACCCAGGTTTGGTACGCAGGACTACCTTATCCGTATGAAAAATCAGATAAGGAGAATCACATTATAAGGCAGTTAGCTCAGAGACTCTACGAGCCGAGGAAATAGCTACCAAAAAAAAAGAACTTTCCAAGATAAAAGTTTGATATCTATGGAATGAAGAGGTTCAAATGGAACTCCTTGAAGAACCTTAAGAACCAAATTTAAGCTCCATGGTGGAGCAACAGGTTTAAACACAGGCTTGATTCTAACTAAACCCTGAAAAAATGCCTGAACGTCTGGAACATCTGCCAGACGCTTGTGCAAAAGAATAGACAGAGCAGAAATCTGTCCCTTTAAGGAACTAGCTGACAATCCTTTTTCCAAACCTTCTTGGAGAAAAGATAATATCCTGGGAATCCTGAACTTACTCCATGAGTAACCCTTGGATTCACACCAATAAAGATATTTACGCCATATCTTATGTTAAATTTTCCTGGTGACAGGCTTTCGTGCCTGTATTAAGGTATCAATAACTGACTCGGAGAAGCCACGCTTTGATAAAATCAAGCGTTCAATCTCCAGGCAGTCAGCCTCAGAGAAATTAGATTTGGATGGTTGAAAGGACCCTGAAGTAGAAGGTCCTGTCTCAGAGGCAGAGACCATGGTGGAAAGGATGACATGTCCACTAGATCTGCATACCAGGTCCTGCGTGGCCACGCAGGTGCTATCAGAATCACCGATGCTCTCTCCTGCATGATCTTGGCAATCAGTCGAGGGAGCAGAGGAAACGGTGGAAACACATAAGCCAGGTTGAAAGACCAGGGCGCTGCTAGAGCATCTATCAGTGTCGCCTTGGGATCCCTGGACCTGGATCTGTAACATGGAAGCTTGGCATTCTGGCGAGACGCCATGAGATCCAGTTCTGGTTTGCCCCAACGATGAATCAGTTGTGCAAAAACCTCCGGATGGAGTTTCCACTCTCCCGGATAAAAAGTCTGACGACTTAGAAAATCCGCCTCCCAGTTCTCTACACCTGGGATATGGATAGCTGATAGGTGGCAAGAGTGAATCTCTGCCCAGCAAATTATTTTTGAAACTTCTAACATCGCTAGGGAACTTATTGTTCCCCCTTGATGGTTGATGTAAGCTACAGTCGTGATGTTGTCCGACTGAAATCTGATGTACCTCAGAGTTGCTAACTGAGGACAAGCCTGAAGAGCATTGAATATCGCTCTTAGTTCCAGAATATTTATTGGAAGGAGAGACTCCTCCTGAGTCCACGATCCCTGAGCCTTCAGGGAATTCCAGATTGCACCCCAACCTAGAAGACTGGCATCTGTTGTTACAATTGTCCAATCTGGCCTGCGAAAGGTCATACCTTTGGACAGATGGACCCGAGATAGCCACCAGAGAAGAGAATCCCTGGTCTCTTGGTCCAGATTCAGTTGAGGGGACAAATCTGTGTAATCCCCGTTCCACTGACTGAGCATGCATAGTTGCAGCGGTCTGAGATGTAAGCGTGCAAACGACACTATGTCCATTGCCGCTACCATTAAGCCGATTACTTCCATACACTGAGCCACCGAAGGGCGCGGAATGGAATGAAGAACCCGGCAGGAATTTAGAAGCTTTGATAACCTGGACTCCGTCAGGTAAATTTTCATTTCTACAGAATCTATCAGAGTCCCTAGAAAGGAAACTCTTGTGAGTGGGGATAGAGAACTCTTTTCCTCGATCACTTTCCACCCATGCGACCTCAGAAATGCCAGTACTACGTCTGTATGAGACATGGCAATTTGGAAGTTTGACGCCTGTATCAGGATGTCGTCTAAATAAGGGGCTACTGCTATGCCCCGCAGCCTTAGGACCGCCAGAAGCGACCCTAGAACCTTTGTAAAGATTCTTGGGGCTGTAGCTAATCCAAAAGGGAAGAGCTACAAACTGGTAATGCCTGTCTAGAAAGGCAAACCTGAGAAACCGATGATGATCTTTGTGTATCGGAATGTGAAGATAAGCATCCTTTAGGTCCACTGTAGTCATATATTGACCCTCCTGGATCATTAGTAGGATGGTACGAATAGTTTCCATCTTGAATAATGGAACTTTGAGGAATTTGTTTAAGATCTTTAGATCCAAAATTGGTCTGAAGGTTCCCTCTTTTTTGGGAACCACAAACAGATTTGAGTAAAAACCCTGTCCCTGTTCCTCCTTTGGAACTGGATGGATCACTCCCATAACTAGGGGGTCTCGTACACAGTGTAAGAATGCCTCTCTCTTTATCTGGTTTGCAGATAATTGTGAAAGGTGAAATCTCCCTTTTTGGGGGGGAAGCTTTTAAATCCAAGAGATATCCCTGGGATATAATTTCCAACGCCCAGGGATCCTGAACATCTCTTGCCGACGCCTGGGCGAAGAGTGAAAGTCTGCCCCCTACTAGATCCGTTACCGGATAGGGGGCCGTTCCTTCATGCTGTCTTAGAGGCAGCAGCAGGCTTTTTGGCCTGCTTACCTTTTTTCCAGGTCTGGATTGGTCTCCAGACCGTCTTGGATTGAGCAAAAGTTCCCTCTTGTTTAGCATTAGAGGACGTTGATGCCGCACCTGCCTTGAAGTTTCGAAAAGCACGAAAATTAGACTGTTTGGCCCTAGATTTGGACCTGTCCTGAGGAAGGGCATGACCTTTTCCTCCAGTGATATCAGCAATAATCTCCTTCAAACCAGGCCCGAATATGGTCTGCCCCTTGAAGGGAATGTTAAGTAGCTTAGATTTTGAAGTCACGTCAGCTGACCATGATCTAAGCCATAGCGCTCTGCGCGCCTGTATAGCAAAACCAGAATTTTTAGCCGTTAGTTTAGTCAAATGAACAATGGCATCAGAATAAAAGAATTGGCTAGCTTAAGTGCTCTAAGTTTGCCAAGTATGTCATCCAATGGAGTCGCTACCTGTAAAGCCTCTTCCAGAGACTCAAACCAGTACGCCGCAGCAGCAGTGACAGGGGCAATGCATGAAAGGGGCTGTAGGATAAAACCTTGTTGAATAAATATTTTCTTAAGGTAACCTCTTTTTAGGTAGTTGGAAAAACTCCTTTTAGGTAGTTGGAAAAACATCAGTACACACCGGCACTGCATAGTATTTATCCAGTCTACACAATTTCTCTGGCACTGCAATGGTATCACAGTCATTCAGAGCAGCTAAAACCTCCCTAAGCAACACGCGGAGGTGTTCAAGCTTAAATTTAAATGCAGAAATATTAGAATCAGGTATCTTTCCTGAGTCATTAACATCACCCACTGACTGAAGCTCTCTTTCCTCAGCTTCTGCATATTGTGAGGCAGTATCAGACATGGTTCTTAAAGCGTCAGTATGCTCTGCATTTTGTCTCACCCCAGAGCTATCTCGCTTACCTCTAAGTTCAGGTAGTCTGGCTAATACTGCTGACAGTGTATTATCCATGACTGCCGCCATGTCTTGTAAAGTAAACGCTATGGGCGCCCTAGATGTACTTGGCGCCATTTGAGCGTGAGTCCCTTAAGCGGTCTTAAGTGTCAAAGGGTCTGACACGTGGGGAAAGTTAGACGGCATAACTTCCCCCTCGTCAGATTCCTCTGGTGATAATTTTTTTAAAGACAGAAAATGATCTTTATTGCATAAAATGAAATCAGTACATTTGGTACACATTCTAAGAGGGGGTTCCACCATGGCTTTTAAACATAATAAACAAGGAGTTTCTTCTATGTCAGACATGTTTATACAGACTAGCAATGAGACTAGCAAGCTTGGAAAACACTTTAAATCAAGTTAACAAGCAAATATAAAAAACGGTACTGTGCCTTTAAGAGAAACAAATTTTGTCAGAATTTGAAAAACAGTGAAAAAATGCAGTAAATCAAACGAAATTTTTACAGTGTGTATAATAGGCTAACAGAGCATTGCACCCACTTGCAAATGGATGATTAACCCCTTAGTTCAAAAAACGGATCAAAAAAACTAAATAGACGTTTTTTAACAGACACAACCAACTGCCACAGCAAGCTGTGGCCCTACCTTCCCCAATAAACGACTTTGGAAAGCCTTTGGGCCCTTTAGAGATGTCCTATAGCATTCAGAGGGCCTTTGAGGGAAGCTGGATGTCACAGTTTGTAATTTTAAGTGCACCAACTGTAACTTTTTATACTCCAACAGTGGAAAGCCTCAGGTTTCTAGTCAAAATTTAAGCCAGCCATGTGGAAAAAACTAGGCCCCAATAAAGTTTTATCACCAAAGCATATATAAAAATGATTAAACATGCCAGCAAACGTTTTATATTGCAATATCATAAGGGTATTACCCCTGGGAGTAAGCATGATACCAGTCGTTATTAAATCACTGTATTCAGGCTTAACTTACATTAATCCGGTATCAGCAGCATTTTCTAGTGTTTTCCATCTCTAGAAAAAATTATAACTGCACATACCTGATAGCAGAATAAACTGTATGCCATTCTCTCGCTGAAGTTACCTCATCTGTGTAATCCCCTCAGACATATGTGAGAACAGCAAGGGATCTTAGTTACAACCTGCTAAGATCATAGAAACCTCAGGCAGATTCTTCTTCTATTTACTGCCTGAGATAAAATAGCACAACTCCGGTACTATTTAAAAATAACAAACTTTTGATTGAAGAAAATAAACTAGCTATATTTAACCCCTCTCTCCTACAACGTCCTTTCTAGTTGAGAGTTGCAAGAGAATGACTGGGTATGACAGTTAGGGGAGGAGCTATATTACAGCTCTGCTGTGGGTGTCCTCTTGCTACTTTCTGTTGGGAATGAGAATATCCCACAAGTAATGGATGATCCGTGGACTGGATACACCTTACAAGAGAAATATAAATCTTCTCTCGAATCCACATCGTCCTCGTTTCCCCTTGGCACTTTGGGTTACGGAGGAGCTACAGAGCAAGCAAGACTTTCCAATATACACACACAAATATTACTGCTGAAAGCATCAATGATACAAATGTTAATACAAATGTGATGGTTAAATGTGTACAAAAGTAGTTATACATTGTCAACCAGATAATTAAAAAGACAGTTACCAAAACTAAGTTATGGTATGGAATAATAGTCCCATTAAATGCAATAGACACACTTTATCATCTAGTGCCCTCATGTGGCAAAAACAAGGAACAAACCTGTTCCAGAAGAATAAATATATGTATATATATATATATATATATATATATATATATATATATATATATATATATATATATATAGATATATATATAAAAACAAGAGAATGGTCAGCGCTTGAAGTTGATGTGTAAACTGCTATTTACAATAAATATATATTCTCATCCACTAGTAAGAATAAATATATTTATATAGATATATATCTCTATGTATGCAACAATTTATAGTTAGTGCAAATGGCAGTCTTATTCAGATGGAAAGTCTGTGGATGTATAATATTCCATATAGTCCACAAAGCTAGTTCCCGTGTGCTATAGGTGTGGGCAGCCAGTCTGGTCTAAAGATGATCCCCCGCAAGGTGAGGTTCCTCTCGAATTGTCTGGAAAAGTATAGAAGGAGACAGGCGCACAGGGGCACACTTCGTGTAATACGTTCACAGAAATTACATAAATAGCAAACAGTGGGGGAATTATCCGCGCTCACCTGGTGTACCCTCAAGTAGTGAGGTACTAGAAGTGCACTTATATGGTTATACTCTGTTCCTTTGCTCCCCTCTCGTGTGTCCACGATCCTCCAGTGTTGGGTGTATCTTCAGTGGGTCACCGTTATCCGTTGTCAGTGGTATAGGGAGTAAGGGGATATTATATGTATAGAGGTGTGTGTATAGTCTATATATCTCAATTGACCGCACAATACATTATAATATAACAGAGATTATAAAACCATATATTTATTTTAAATAGTATAAAACAGACACCCTTGTCTGATGAGGATGTAAGTTTACAATTGTAGAATTCAACAAACATATATATACACACAATGGTAGTGAGCCGTAGTGCTGACAGGTAGCTAGATCCTTGTACAGAAGATCTGTTTCCAAATGCATGCACTAAATTGCTCCACAACCGTTAAAACGTTAAAAGTTGACAGTATCACAAATATACAAATATACAAGTAAGGAGCACCAAAGGTATAAATCGGAGCTAATCAGGCTAATTTCGTGGCCCAGCAACCGATTACCTTATGCAGCTCCGTGTATGTTGTGCACACAAAGCGTGCAGGTGTGACGTGTGGCGGAGTCTATCGCGTTTCGTAACCAATGGGTTACTTCATTAGAGGTGTGGGCCGCCCCCCAACCTAGCTCTATAAATGCGTGTGGCTGTGGCTGATTGTCTAAGTGTTAGCCCCTCGGTCGCCATTTTGTTTAAGGGCAAGTGGCCAGGCTTTACTGTTCTACTAAACCCAGTATTTTTAATTTTCTTTTTCTTTTGTAAATCATACATTTGAAAATGCCAATAGAATTTTATTTCCTAGTTGGCAACCGGATTTTTTGTGTGCTTATTTGTCATTTTAAGTGTTACTATACCAAATTGAAGTATCCGGTTAGAAACGATACTTAGAAGAACAAGGTATATAAAAAATATAATAGTAATAAATGAATACAATAAACTTAACAAAATGTATTGTGACTACCATTTTAAATAAAAATGTTATTTAGAAACGGAACAGAATTACTGGGATACGTTATGTATACTCGTATTATTTCTGCCTCATACTTGTTGAGGAAAAAAGGATACTTAAAAGAACAAGGAATATCAAAACACCATAAAATTTGCATATTATTAAAAAGGGAGATAAAATTCTAAAGGAAATGAATATTTCAAGCTAACATTATTACAGAGCTATAATATATAGTTCCTAATGGTTTATATACTTTTAAAATTCTAAAAACATAAATTAACTGACTCTTGATGTTTGGAATACATGTGTGGGAGAGGGATCAAGTGGTGTTCAAAGGAAACTCCCCAACTAATATACCAGTAATTATAGAAATGCTGCTAGGTCAATATCTCTATTTAACCCATTGGGTTCTAGCGTTCCCAATTTATGGATCCAAACTGTCTCCCTTTTTCGTAGTTCCAGAAGTCTACTACCTCCTCTGTTGCCTTTATGTATTTGTTCTATAGCCTTAATGAAAAATGCATCTTTGTTTTTATTATGAATATTCGTAAAGTGGTTTATGAGAGGATTTTTGAGGGTTCCTGCTTCTATATTCTTCATGTGTTCCAGACAGCGGATTTTTAAACCCCGTGTCGTACGTCCTATATATCTTTTTGGGGTGCTGCAGGTGCACTCCAGCATATAGACTACATGATCAGATCTGCAATTTAGTAGACCTTTAATCGGATATTTTTCTCCATCTTTTCCACAGTATATAAATTTATTTAAATTTTTATTCTTATTTATATGTGCACAGCACACAGTTTTTTCATATGCCTTTTGGATAGTTTTAGTTGGATAGTGTTTTTCTGTAAACTTATCTTTGAGATTATTTGCCTCTATTTCAAAATTACTCATATCTGAGCAGTTTCGCCTCAGTCTCTGAAACTGCCCGAATGGAATATTTTCTATCCATTTGGGGTGGTGGGTGCTGCGTGCGTCTAAGTAACCGTTAGTGTCAGTAGGTTTTCTGTATAGCTTGCTGCATATGTTCCCATTTGATACATATAGAGTGACATCTAGAAGGTCAATGGATGAGATTTCTATTCTTTGTGTAAAGGTGAGATTCATGCAGTTGGCATTAAGTTCTTGTACATATATATCCCATAGATTAATCTCTCCATCCCAAATAACTAGGATGTCATCTATGAAGCAATGCCAAAATACAACATTTTTGTTTTTAAATTCAGAATTATTATAAACCATCTCCTCTTCAAATATACCCATATATAAGTTCGCAAAATTAGTTGCAAACTTTGTACCCATGGCTGTTCCTGTGTTTTGCAGGTAATATGTGCCTAACTAACACTAGTTAGACATTTTGAAAAAGATAAAAATACACAAAATTCGGTTAGCCTCACACAATCAGATTTAGAAACACTGGAAGCCTTAATGGATCTAGAGAATGGGAATAACCATCACTCACAAATAGATTGTAACAACTATTCTGGACCAGAATTTGACTCAAATGAATTAAGTATTATTAATAGTGGCCTAAGACCCAAGTCCATTTTCTTCCCTGTTCAATCACAGGGAAAATATATAACTATCTATGGGATATATCTATGGGATATATATGTACAAGAACTTAATGCCAACTGCATGAATCTCACCTTTACACAAAGAATAGAAATCTCATCCATTGACTTTCTAGATGTCACTCTATATGTATCAAATGGGAACATATGCAGCAAGCTATACAGAAAACCTACTGACACTAACGGTTACTTAGACGCACGCAGCAGCCACCACCCCAAATGGATAGAATATATTCCATTCGGGCAGTTTCAGAGACTGAGGCGAAACTGCTCAGATATGAGTAATTTTGAAATAGAGGCAAATAATCTCAAAGATAAGTTTACAGAAAAACACTATCCAACTAAAACTATCCAAAAGGCATATGATAAAGCGATTCAACTCAACAGAGAAACACTAGTACATGGCAATAATCAACAATCACAGACACGATCAACCACAATACCAGATACAGCAAGGGCAACACAGAAAAGAGATACTAAAATTAATTTTGTAACAACTTTCAATGAGGGCCACTGGAAGATCAAGAACATTTTACAGAAAAATTGGTCAATCTTGAAAAATGACCCTATACTAAAAGACACTATAGGCAACAGACCATATGTTACATACAAGAAAAACAAGAATCTAAAGAATTTCCTAGCACCTAGTGACATTCAGAAAACCAAAAAAACAGAGAAACAATTTAAAGGTCAGATTACTAATATACAAGGTTTTTTCAAATGTGCAAGAAAAAACTGCGTGTGCTGTGCACATATAAATAAGAATAAAAATTTTAATAAATTTATAGACTGTGGAAAAGATGGAGAAAAATATCCGATTAAATGTCTACTAAATTGCAGATCCGATCATGTAGTCTATATGCTGGAGTGCACCTGCAGCACCCCAAAAAGATATATAGGACGTACGACACGGGGTTTAAAAATCCGCTGTCTGGAACACATGAAGAATATAGAAGCAGGAACCCTCAAAAATCCTCTCATAAACCACTTTACGAATATTCATAATAAAAACAAAGATGCATTTTTCATTAAGGCTATAGAACAAATACATAAAGGCAACAGAGGAGGTAGTAGACTTTTGGAACTACGAAAAAGGGAGACAGTTTGGATCCATAAATTGGGAACGCTAGAACCCAATGGGTTAAATAGAGATATTGACCTAGCAGCATTTCTATAATTACTGGTATATTAGTTGGGGAATTTCCTTTGAACACCACTTGATCCCTCTCCCACACATGTATTCCAAACATCAAGAGTCAGTTCATTTATGTTTTTAGAATTTTAAAAGTATATAAACCATTAGGAACTATATATTATAGCTCTGTAATAATGTTAGCTTGAAATATTCATTCCCTTTAGAATTTTATCTCCCTTTTTAATAATATGCAAATTTTATGGTGTTTTGATATTCCTTGTTCTTTTAAGTATCCTTTTTTCCTCAACAAGTATGAGGCAGAAATAATACGAGTATACATAACGTATCCCAGTAATTCTGTTCCGTTTCTAAATAACATTTTTATTTATAATGGTAGTCACAATACATTTTGTTAAGTTTATTGTATTCATTTATTACTATTATATTTTTTATATACCTTGTTCTTCTAAGTATCGTTTCTAACCGGATACTTCAATTTGGTATAGTAACACTTAAAATGACAAATAAGCACACAAAAAATCCGGTTGCCAACTAGGAAATAAAATTCTATTGGCATTTTCAAATGTATGATTTACAAAAGAAAAAGAAAATTAAAAATACTGGGTTTAGTAGAACAGTAAAGCCTGGCCACTTGCCCTTAAACAAAATGGCGACCGAGGGGCTAACACTTGGCCAATCAGCCACAGCCACACGCATTTATAGAGCTAGGTTGGGGGGCGGCCCACACCTCTGATGTAGTAACCCATTGGTTACGAAACGCGTTAGGCTCCGCCCCCCGCCACACCTGCACGCTTTGTGTGCACAACATACACGGAGCTGCATAAGGTAATCGGTTGCTGGGCCACGAAATTAGCCTGATTATCTCCGATTTATACCTTTGGTGCTCCTTACTTGTATATTTGTATATTTGTGATACTGTCAACTTTTAACGTTTTAACGGTTGTGGAGCAATTTAGTGCATGCATTTGGAAACAGACCTTCTGTACAAGGATCTAGCTACCTGTCAGCACTACGGCTCACTACCATTGTGTGTATATATATATGTTTGTTGAATTCTACAATTGTAAACTTACATCCTCATCAGACAAGGGTGTCTGTTTTATACTATTTAAAATAAATATATGGTTTTATAATCTCTGTTATATTATAATGTATTGTGTGGTCAATTGAGATATATAGACTATACACACACCTCTATACATATAATATCCCCTTACTCCCTATACCACTGACAACGGTGACCCACTGAAGATACACCCAACACTGGAGGATCGTGGACACACGAGAGGGGAGCAAAGGAACAGAGTATAACCATATAAGTGCACTTCTAGTACCTCACTACTTGAGGGTACACCAGGTGAGCGCGGATAATTCCCCCACTGTTTGCTATTTATGTAACTTCTGTGAACGTATTACACGAAGTGTGCCCCTGTGCGCCTGTCTCCTTCTATACTTTTCCATATATATATATATATATATATATATATATATATATATATATATATATATATATATAAAAAATAGATATAACGTTTCCAAATTAGCAGTAGCATTCACTGAAGCGGATAGATGCAAAAATAGGAAGATTCGGAATTAAAACATCCTTTTATTAGTCAAATGTAAAACATAAACACTCAGGATATAGCACACAGGCACTAACTGCTGACGCGTTTCATGCCCGCAGGCATTTCATCAGAGCTTTCATCTTCCTATTTTTGCATCTATCCGCCTCAGTGAATGCTACTGCAAATTTGGAAAAGTTTTGCTTGAATTTGATGTTGGGCGTGAAGGAGAGCCCTTGCAGCTGCAATCACTTTAAACGGCATCAGTGTGTTTTGGTAGCCGTTAGCCTAGGGGAGAATGCTAAACCTACAGTTCTTTCTGGATCCTACCTGCATGGCGGACTTCCGATGAGACGTGGATGAACACGGATGAAGGTGTGGTTCTGGCAAGACAAAATTTCCACAACATTGTATTGCATTTCGAAGACTTACCTGCTGAAACACTGGAGTTTAAATACATATATGTAACATTCTCTCCCACTTGAATATTGCTTAAGGGATTGCTCAGGAACTTTCTCTACAACTTCATGATATGTTTGTTTCAAGTTTTTGACATGTTTATAATAGATATATATTGCAACAGACACAAATGCGGTATTTACACACTAAAGTCTCTAATAGACAATATGGTATAGGTTACAGTAGGCCAGTGTGAAACCCAAAAGACGTAAATTTACAGATACCACATTCATACACACCCAGATCTTTTAGTTTATAACTTTTTAAGGGAAATTAAACCCATTTTTTTCTTTCATGATTCAGATAGAAAATATGTTAAACATCTTTCCAACATGCACCAATCAGCTGCACCTGAGCCTACCTAGGTTTGCCTTTCAACACAGGACAGAACTAAAATGGAAAGTTGTTTAAATTGCAATGCCCCCACTAAATCATGAAAGAAAAACATTGTGCTTCATGTTCCTTTAATTCCTTGAGAAAAATCACTATAGACTAAAAAGTCACTGATAATTAATTTCAAGTCTTATCTGCTTATAAAATGTTTACATGTTAACTTAGAACTTTCACAATTGTAAAAAGCTGACAGGAAAATATCACCTCAGCATCTCTATGTAAAAAAGGAAGATATTTTACCTCACAATCTCCTCAGCTCAGCAGAGTAAGTTCTGTGTAAAAAGTTATAATTCAGCTGCTGCTCAGCTGCAGGTAAAAAATAAATAAAAAATGAAGAAATGAACAGCAGCCAATCAGCATCAGCAGTGCTGAGGTCATGAACTCTTTTACTGTGATCTCATGAGATTTGACTTAACTCTCATGAGATTTCATTGTAAACTTCCTTTAAACTGAATAGGGAAATAACATGAGAGTGCACAAGGCTCATCCTTTCGGCTGTCCCAGGACAGACATACTAATATGCTGCTTAGAAATCCTTTACAATAGGATGTGGCTACTGAGGAACTTTTGAGGTAAAATATCTTTCTTTTTTACATAGAGATGTTCAGGTGATATTCTATAGTCAGCTTTTTACAGCTATGCGGCATCACTTTCAAGTGTTTAAACATTTGGGAATTATGGCCCTTTAATTGGTGTTTGTTTATATAGAGGTGTCTATTTGTAAATATAATATCAGTTTAGCACATTTAAAAAAAAGATTTTCAGAGGTGGATTTTCTGTGTGAAAACAGAAAGAGAGAAATATGTGAGGAGGAACAGTAACAGGTGCCAGGAAAGGTTTGTAGACGCTTTGTGAATTGTATACAAATCAGTTGTCATTTTTCATACAGCAAATTTACAAATCTTACTAAAAACATGATTATTTTAAACATCACCTACATAGCTTTTCTATAACCAGTATTGAAATACTACATATAGGTATGGACCCAACAGGAAAAAACTCTATTTCAAATTACAAATAAAGGTAAATGAACAATTTGTAAATAATTTAATATATTCCAGCAAGTTAAATCATTGAGAACGCAATAAAGGGAGAAAAATGTAAAGTACACTGTCACTTTATGGTTAACTTGTTTTTATTAAAAGAAATTTTACTGTGTAAACATATTAGAAACAAGTTTTTTTTTTTTTCCAGGTCTCTTTAACATTGGTTAAGTACATGTAATAGTTAATACAGTTCTGTCCAACCAGGAAGTAAGAAGAGTAGGATCTCCTTCTGTTGTGTTCCTAGTTCATCATATATTTGCCAATGTTGGGTCTTCAGCTGACAGTTCATCATCTTAAAACAGGAACTAAGAGGGGAGCAAAGTCTCCTCTTCTCAAGAACCATACATACGATGGAACATAACTTTTTATAGAGTAGAAAAGTCAGTGTAAACTTATAAACAACATAACAACTAATAAAAGAAAACTTGTTATATAAAACCACTGTGTGTCAGAGTCACATTTTTGTTTTTGGTATTATCTGGCAAATACAATATTTCCCTTTTTTTGTTTGGGATATGAGACATATATACAATTCATAGTTAGCTGTTACCAGTGTTAATTTTACTCATTTATAGTTATATCCTTCTTATTGTTGATTCTCCCTTAAGGATCCAATATAACCAAATGTTATAGAAGGATTCTCTTGTATCTAAATCCCAAGATGTCAGCTCATACATCGTATATGTAGCTTCCAATATTTAGCTATGCCTGTTCTAGTGGTACACTGTCACTTTAAGGGGACACCACTAAAAAAAAATCCTGTTATCGATTTGAAAGAGCTGCATCTAAAAGTCGTATTTTTTGCTGAAAAATATAAAGTAAAAGTTGCGAAATGTATATGTGAAATAATATATCTGTTTCATCAGTTGGTTTATAGTTATTAAATGAATATTAGCAGGAAGTACCTATCAAATAATATTACCAGGAAGTCTATATACGCCAGTGAGGATTAGTATTAAGAACACAACTGCTGTATTAGCTGTAATTTTAATGAAAATTTTTATCAGGTTTACAACTTTACATACTGCTCTTTCATATGGATAACGGCACATTTTGGAGTACAGAATGGATCCCATTTCAGTTGCAGTGAGTCTGCGTGGAAAAGGGCAGTAAGTAGCAATGATACTGGTAGGCAGTGCATAGCTTGCGACTGTATGTCTCCATTAACCTGGGCGAAAACTCCTGCTGAAGTCTCGATGGGTATGGATTTCATGACCCTCAGATGTAGTACAAAAGCGGATTGGCTTGCAGCAGTGATGCCTTCACAAGCCTGCGGCATGGCTCTATATTACACTTTCTAGATGCTCAGCTGTGACCCTGTTGCCCCACACCGCAGGCTCCACAAAAGCAGGTTCTAAATCCCTCTGAGATCTACTAGGAGCTGTTAGTGAGCGCTGGGGCCCCAAATAAGGGCCACCAGTCCCATACTCTATTGGAACATTCCCAGGCTGGATTGGTTTTTTTTTTAGAGGTGTAATGATCGCCAATATCAAATGCCATACACAACTTTTCCTCAAAGGCAGCACGATAAGCATCAAGTAGGCAGCGCAGCTCCTCTAGGATTTACGTAGCAGTCTCTATGGTACAGCAAGTTTTAGGCAGGCAATTGGGATAAAACCCTTTGTTATAGTATGAGATAGTAAATTTTACCATCAGCAATAGTTGTGAATCTGCAAAAATACAAATCCATTTGAAGGATTAATTTGGATTCTAAAAGGACTCTTTTCCTTGAACGATCCGTTCATATATCTCTGCACAGAGTAAGGCTCTTAGGCTTCCTACGGAAATACTTTCAGCGTCACCACTTTATGATCTGCCTCTGTATTAGTACGTGAGCTGTTAATGTCACGACCCAGGAAACAAAGGACAGAGGTGCATAGACACCTGTGCCCCGGTTCCAGTACGGTAAGGCACCAGTTACGAACAATCTTTCACACTAAAGGTAGGCACTTAGAGGTGTAACAGCCAGTTCCGTGAGTTAATTTCTAAAGGAAACTCACTACAAGGGAAGTTGATTTCCAGGGGATATCTAAGCAATTATGAATCAGCAGGATACCCTAAGTGATATACATAACGATTGTATATTATTGGACTTTTCAGTACAGCTTATAAAGGATCATTCAGTGTCTCTTATAAAGCCTTCATTAAGCTTAAAACACTGCCATATATTAATCGCTATAAGACTGCATCCATAAGCGATTTTGCACATATCACCACGCATCATATTTTTTGATATCTGGCTAATACTCCACATTTATATCAAGCTCTCTATGGCCTAGATTTGGAGTTTGGCGTTAGCCGTGAAAACCAGCGTTAGAGGCTCCTAACGCTGGTTTTAGGCTACCGCCGGTATTTGGAGTCACTCAAAATAGGGTCTAACGCTCACTTTTCAGCCGCGACTTTTCCATACCGCAGATCCCCTTACGTAAATTGCGTATCCTATCTTTTCAATGGGATCTTTCTAACTCCGGTATTTAGAGTCGTGTTTGAAGTGAGCGTTAGACATCTAACGACAAAACTCCAGCCGCAGGAAAAAAGTCAGTAGTTAAGAGCTTTCTGAGCTAACGCCGGTTTATAAAGCTCTTAACTACTGTGCTCTAAAGTACACTAACACCCATAAACTACCTATGTACCCCTAAACCGAGGTCCCCCCACATCGCCGACACTCGAATACATTTTTTTAACCCCTAATCTGCCGACCGCCACCTACGTTATCCTTATGTACCCCTAATCTGCTGCCCCTAACACCGCCGACCCCTATATTATATTTATTAACCCCTAATCTGCCCCCCACAACGTTGCAGCCAGCTACCTACAATAATTAACCCCTAATCTGCCGACCGCAAAGCGCCGCCACCTACGTTATCCTTATGTACCCCTAATCTGCTGCTCCTAACACCGCCGACACCTATATTATATTTATTAACCCCTAATCTGCCCCCCACAACGTCGCCTCCACCTGCCTACACTTATTAACCCCTAATCTGCCGACCGGACCTCACCGCTATTCTAATAAATGTATTAACCCCTAAAGCTAAGTCTAACCCTAACACTAACACCCCCCTAAATTAAATATAATTTTAATCTAACGAAATTAATTAACTCTTATTAAATAAATTATTCCTATTTAAAGATAAATACTTACCTGTAAAATAAATACTAATATAGCTACAATATAAATTATAATTATATTATAGCTATTTTAGGATTAATATTTATTTTACAGGTAACTTTGTATTTATTTTAACCAGGTACAATAGCTATTAAATAGTTAAGAACTATTTAATAGCTAAAATAGTTAAAATAATTACAAATTTACCTGTAAAAGAAATCCTAACCTAAGTTACAATTAAACCTAACACTACACTATCAATAAATTAATTAAATAAACTACCTACAATTAACCTAACACTACACTATCAATAAATTAATTAAATACAATTCCTACAAATAACAACAATTAAATAAACTAGCTAAAGTACAAAAAATGAAAAAATATTTACAAACATAAGAAAAATATTACAACAATTTTAAACTAATTACACCTACTCTAAGACCCCTAACAAAATAACAAAGCCCCCCAAAATAAAAAAAATGCCCTACCCTATTCTAAATAACTAAAGTTCAAAGCTCTTTTACCTTACCAGCCCTGAACAGGGCCCTTTGCGGGGCATGCCCCAAGAAGTTCAGTTCTTTTGCCTGTAAAAAAAAACATACAATACCCAAGCCCCCCAACATTACAACCCACCACCCACATACCCCTAATCTAACCCAAACCCCCCTTAAATAAACCTAACACTAAGCCCCTGAAGATCTTCCTACCTTGTCTTCACCTCACCGGGTTCAACGATCTGTCCAGAAGAGCTCCTCCGATGTCCTGATCCAAGCCAAAGCGGGGGGCTGAAGAGGTCCATGATCCGGCTGAAGTCTTCATCCAAGCGGGAGCTGAAGAGGTCCATGATCCGGATGAAGTCTTCATCCAAGCGGGAGCTGAAGAGGTCCATGATCCGGATGAAGTCTTCTATCAACGGCATCTTCAATCTTCTTTCTTCCGGATCCATCTTGCAGACCTCCACCGCGGAACATCCTCTTCTCCCGACGCCTACTAGCCGAATGACTGTTCCTTTAAGGGACGTCATCCAAGATGGCGTCCCTCGAATTCCGATTGGCTGATAGGATTCTATCAGCCAATCGGAATTAAGGTAGGAATATTCTGATTGGCTGATGGAATCAGCCAATCAGAATCAAGTTCAATCCGATTGGCTGATCCAATCAGCCAATCAGATTGAGCTCGCATTCTATTGGCTGTTTCTATCAGCCAATAGAATGCGAGCTCAATCTGATTGGCTGATTGGATCAGCCAATCGGATTGAACTTGATTCTGATTGGCTGATTCCATCAGCCAATCAGAATATTCCTACCTTAATTCCAATTGGCTGATAAAATCCTATCAGCCAATCAGAATTCGAGGGACGCCATCTTGGATGACGTCCCTTAAAGGAACAGTCATTCGGCTAGTAGGCGTCGGGAGAAGAGGATGTTCTGCGTCGGAGGTCTGCAAGATGGATCCAGAAGAAAGAAGAAGATTGAAGATGCCGTTGATAGAAGACTTCATCCGGATCATGGACCTCTTCAGCTCCCGCTTGGATGAAGACTTCATCCGGATCATGGACCTCTTCAGCTCCCGCTTGGATGAAGACTTCAGCCGGATCATGGACCTCTTCAGCCCCCCACTTGGGCTTGGATCAGGACATCGGAGGAGCTCTTCAGGACGGATCGGTGAACCTGGCAGGGTGAAGATAAGGTAGGAAGATCTTCAGGGGCTTAGTGTTAGGTTTATTTAAGGGGGGTTTGGGTTAGATTAGGGGTATGTTGGTGGTGTGTTGTAATGTTGGGGGGCTTGGGTATTGTATGTTTTTTTTTACAGGCAAAAGAACTGAACTTCTTGGGGCATGCCCCGCAAAGGGCCCTGTTCAGGGCTGGTAAGGTAAAAGAGCTTTGAACTTTAGTTATATAGAATAGGGTAGGGCATTTTTTTTATTTTGGGGGGCTTTGTTATTTTATTAGGGGGCTTAGAGTAGGTGTAATTAGTTTAAAATTGTTGTAATATTTTTCTTATGTTTGTAAATATTTTTTTATTTTTTGTACTTTAGCTAGTTTATTTAATTGTATTTATTTGTAGGAATTGTATTTAATTAATTTATTGATAGTGTAGTGTTATGTTTAATTGTAACTTAGGTTAGGATTTATTTTACAGGTAATTTTGTAATTATTTTAACTATTTTAGCTATTAAATAGTTCTTAACTATTTAATAGCTATTGTACCTGGTTAAAATAAATACAAAGTTACCTGTAAAATAAATATTAATCCTAAAATAGCTATAATATAATTATAATTTATATTGTAGCTATATTAGGATTTATTTTACAGGTAAGTATTTAGCTTTAAATAGGAATAATTTATTTAATAAGAGTTAATTAATTTCGTTAGATTAAAATTATATTTAATTTAGGGGGGTGTTAGTGTTAGGGTTAGACTTAGCTTTAGGGGTTAATACATTTATTAGAATAGCGGTGAGCTCCGGTCGTCAGATTAGGGGTTAATAAGTGAAGTTAGGTGTCGGCGATGTTAGGGAGGGCAGATTAGGGGTTAATACTATTTATTATAGGGTTAGTGAGGCGTATTAGGGGTTAATAACTTTATTAAAGTAGCGGTGCAGTCCGCTCGGCAGATTAGGGGTTAATAAGTGTAGGCAGGTGGGGGCGACGTTGTGGGCGGCAGATTAGGGGTTAATAAATATAATATAGGGCTCAGCGGTGTTAGGGGCAGCAGATTAGGGGTACATAAGTATAATGTAAGTAGCGGCGGTTTAAGGAGCGGCAGATTAGGGGTTAAAAATAAAATGCAGGTGTCAGCGATAGCGGGGGCGGCAGATTAGGGGTTAATAAGTGTAAGGTTAGGGTGTTAGGTGCAGACTTAGGAGGTGTTTCCGCATAGCAAACAATGGGGCTGCGTTAAGAGCTGAACGCGGCTTTTTTGCAGGTGTTAGGTTTTTTTTCAGCTCAAACAGCCCCATTGTATCCTATGGGGAAATCGTGCACGATTGTATCGAGCAACTCTGGTATCGAGAGCTGAAGCTGCGTTAAAAATGCTCTACGCTCCTTTTTTGGAGCCTAACGCAGCCTTTATGTGGACTCTCAATACCAGAGTTGTTTTTATGGTGCGGCCAGAAAAAAGCCGGCGTTAGTTTTTCGGGTCGTTACCGACAAAACTCCAAATCTAGCCGTTTGTGTTTTATTTGGTCATTTCTTTTTTCCACTTCTTGGTGTACGAGGGAAGGGTTCGGGAGTGGTACTGCAGGAGAATCTTATAAGTATGGGACAGGTATCCTTTACTCTGTATCACTTGTGTACAATAATTTTCAAACTGAGTCAGTGGTCTAGTGATATTAAATCTTTCTGGGTGAGTGTCTGAAAGTATCTGTACCAGTTGTTAAAGTGTTCAATCCCTCTGTTAGGATTCAATACCCTTTTTTAATTAATATTACTGTGATGAGAGTAGGACGTGACGTCACCGGATGGGGCGTGGTTTAGAGCTGTTATTGTCTAATTCGCAGTTACCAAGTTAGATGTGTTGTGCAAGCTGTATACTTCTATGCTCTGCAATAAAATAGTGTTGTACCTTCTATGCTGTGTCCTGCATCTCATGACATGGTGTCAGAAGTACTTGCCTGCGCTTTTGTTTCCTGATTAATGACGATGTCGAAGTTTACCCCACCTGCGCCTTTTGATTTCTCTCAGCCTGCAGCTTGGCTCACATGGCGTTAGCGGTTTCAACGCTTCAGGATTGCTTCCAAGCTGGACAAGGAGAGTGGTGAAGTACAAGTTGATTCTCTTTTATACTCTATGGGGAAAGATGTGGAGCCAGTGTTCAATGCCTTTACTTTCCAGGAAGGGGAAGAATTTGACTTTGAAATAGTTATGAATAAACTCAGTGCCCACTTTGTGCCCAAAAGAAATGTGATTCATGAGAGGGCTTGTTTTCATAAACGTGCTCAGCGTGCGGGAGAATCCGTGGAGTAATTTGTGTGCAGCCTTTATGAACTCTGTGAGTTTGGTGCTGCTAAAGAGGAGAAAATCAGAGACAGAATAGTCATAGGAATTGCAGCTGCTTAAGTCTCACTGAAGCTAAAGTTGGAGGCTGAATTAACGTTAGATGGGGCTATTAGGATGGCCCGCCAGAGTGAACTGGTGAAAAAGCAAGGTGCCGATCTGAGGTCTGAGAGTATTATGGATGAAGTGCAGCAGTTCAGGAGAGCTGCTAGTGAAAGGCACAGTGTGAGTGGTAGACTAAGGGCAATAGATAGGCCCAGAAGCGGATGGGCGCAGCATGCTCACTACATGCGGTGTAACCGTACCCATGATCAGAGTGTCTTATGCCCTGCCAAAAACAAAAGATGTAGAAAATGTAACCGAATGGGCCATTTGAAGTGGTGTGTAAAACTGAATACATTAAAGAGATGCAGGTGGATAGTGACCAGGAGGGTCAAGAAGTGTCCTATGTTGGGTCTGTTGTTTAACGGTCTGGTTCAGATGAAGATTGGCGGGTTACTCTTTCTGTAATGGGAGCCAAAGTTGCCTTTAAGATTCACACAGGAGCAGATATCACTGTTATGACCCTTGCAGCATTCATGAAACTGCCCCGTCAGCCTCAGCTGGTGAAAGTTACAACAAAAGTTCATAGTCCTGGTGGTCGCATTGATTGTGCGGGGAAATTTCTTGCCAGCTGCGAGTACAATCAGAGGAAATTCACCATGTGGGTACATGTGATTAGAGGTCAGTGTGTTAACAACCTATTGAGCAGGAAAGCAAACTGTGGTTTGGGCCTGGTCGTCAGAGTGAATGAGATTTCAGCAGACATGTTTGGTGAATTGGGCCTACTGAATTGCAACCCAGTCCGAATATCACTTAAAGGTGACGCAGTCCCATACAGCATTTCCCCTCCTCTTAGAATTCCGTTCCCACTCATGTCTCAAGTGGAGAAGGAACTTCTGCGCATGAAGAATATGGGAGTCATTGAAGAGGTTGTTGAAGCAACTGACTGGTGTGCCCACATTGTCGCTGTTGCAAAGAAAAACGGGAAGGTACGCATCTGCATAGACTTGAAAAGGCTGAATGATGCGGTGAAGAGAGAGAGATATGTGCTGCCGACACTTTGAAGACATAGCCCCGAAATTCGCTGGGGCGAAGTTCTTTTCCACACTCGATGCTTTCAGCGGCTTCTGGCAGATACCTCTAGATCCAAAGTGCCAGCAAACTGACTACCTTCATTACACTGGTAGGTCGGTTTTGCTTCTGCAGACTCCCCTTCGGGATATCCTCTGCTCCTGAAATCTTTCAAAGAGAGATGAGTTCTCTTCTAAGGGACCACAAGGGCACGGCCGTCGTTATGGACGACATCTTGGTGTATGGGTCAACATTGAAAGAACATGATCAGCGATTGAGCTGTGTGCTGCAGACCATTAGAGAGTCCAGGCTGAAATTGAATAAGGAGAAATGCCATTTTAGTAAGGCTGAATTATGTTACTTTGTGCATGTCATCAATGAGGGTGGCATCAAGCCGGACCCTGATAAAATCCCTGCTATTGAACAGATGAAAAGTCCTTCTGATGTACATGAGCTGAGACAAATATTGGGCCTTGGGAATTATGTGGGCAGGTTTCTTCCAGATTTATCCATAATACTACACCCAATCACAGAGTTGCTAAAGAAAAATGTTGTCTGGGTCTAGGGACCTCCACAAGAAGAATATTTTGTGCAGGTCAAGTCCCTACTGGGGTCTGCCCCAGTGTTGGGGTTCTATGACCCTTCCAAAAAGACTGTGGTTAGTGCCGATGCGAGCAGTTATGGGTTAGGGGCCGCTCTCCTGCAGTTGAATGAGAACAAACTACAGCCCATCGCCTACTGTTCCCGTACACTGACGGCTGCTGAGTCTAAATACGCCTAAATTGAGAAAGAGTGCCTGGCTGCAGTTTGGGCCTGTGAGTGCTTCCAGCGTTACCTAGTGGGTTTAGAGAAATTTAGTCTGGAGACTGACCATAAACCGCTAGTTCCTTTAATCAACTCCTATGATATTGACAAAACACCTCTATGATGTCAGAGACTTCTGATGAGGCTGTTCAGGTTCAATGTTCAGGCAGTGCATGTGCCGGGGAAACAACTGGTAGTGGTGGATACACTTTCCAGGCTCCCGCTGGCTGCTGCTGAAGAATCTTCAACGGAATCAGATGTGAAAGTGTATGTAGACTCAGGTCTGGCCTCCAAATCCATTTCTTCAGGGAAGCTAGAACAAATAAGAAAGGAGACCTATTTAGATACAGACCTTCAAGAAGTTATTAAGTACATAAAAGAAGGTTGGCCCGAGAGCCGGGCAGCCTGGATGTTTAAGTTCTTACCAGTCAGAAAGGTCGCAGCTCATGGAGCTGGATGGGTTGGTGCTGTTCCAGGACCGCATTGTTATTCCTGTTAGCATGCGGCAGGAGATGTTAAGCAGGATTCATGATGGCCACTTGGGCATTACAAAGTGCAGAGAAAGGACAGCATGGTGGCCTGGGATCAGTTCCGACATTGCAAGCCATGTGTCAAAATGTGCCTTTTGCCGGGAACGCCAGCCTACTCAGAGAAGGGAGCCCTTGATTTTTACTCCGCTGCCTGCAGGCCCGTGGCAGAAAATAGCTGCTGATTTGTGCGAACTGCACAGGAAAAAGTACCTAGTCATGATTGACTACTATTCCAGGTATTTGGAGATTGCACCCTTGAATGAGATCACAAGTCAAGCTGTTATCACTCGTCACAAGAGCTTGTGCGCCCGGTGGGACATACCAATGGAGTTAGTGAGTGATAACGGAATGCAGTTGGCATCCACGGAGTTCAGTTCTTTCAGCAGTGAATATGATTTTGTCCATTCTACGTCAAGTCCACATTACACGCAGGCCAATGGAATGGCTGAAAGGGCAGTTCAAACAACAAAGTTCATTTTGAAGCAATCTGAGCCGTACCTAGCCTTCTTGTCCTATAGGGCGACTCCCATTCAATCCACGGGTTTTAGCCCGGCACAGCTGATGCTAGGATGTCAGATTCGCACCACCTTACCCTCTGTGGGTGTCTTCCAGCCAACTAGCTCTATTCCTCGGGACGAGGTCCTTAGGAGGGATGAAGAGGCAAAAGGGGCTATTGATTCTTCTACAACAGGAGACACTCTGTGAGGCCCTTGCAGGAGCTGAATGCGGGGCAAAGTGTCAGAATTAAACTGGATGATGAGAAGAAATGGAAGACGCCTGCTATGGACCGGTAATTGGATGCTCTTCAGAACCAAGGTCTTATGTCGTCCTTCCTGATAGAGGGACAGTCACACGTCGAAATCGAAAATATCTTCAGCCTGTACCTGAGAGTTTGGAACTGGATGCCTCAGTACCACCGCCAGTGGGATACCCTGTTTTAAGAGGGGTGCCTTCCCCTCAGCAAGATCACAGCAGTGATATATCTTTGCCTCCAGCAGACTCTCAATCACCTTCTTCTGTATCAGAGGACAGTTCATGTAGAATTACATCAAATGGAAGAGTGGTGAAACTTCCAGCCCGATATCGGGATTAGCACTAGTTAGAGCAGTGACCAGAAGTATGGGCAGAATAATCCCATGGTCACTGTGGACTAGGGTAGTCTACCCCGATGTTCAAGTCAGGATGTAATTCATGTTGTTTATATAGATATTCTCTTTAACTTTTTATTTGTTGTATACTAAACAAAACTATTTTTGTATGCTTGTATACCTTGTTATTTGATGTATTCAAATGAAAAAAAAAAAATGTATGCTTTGTCCTTTGAAAAGGGGGAAGATGTGATGAGAGTGGGAAGTGACGTCACCGGATGGGGGCGTGGTTTAGAGCTGTTATTGTCTATGTCGCAGTTACCAAGTTAGATGTGTTGTGCAAGTTGTATACTTCTATGCTCTACAATAAAATAGCGTTGTACCTTCTATGCTGTGTCCTACATCTCATGACACTTACCATAGCCAATACGCTGGATCATATTGATATAAAACCATGAATGTGCCCTGTGAACGAGCATTAGTATCGTACATCGACTGTGCATGCGCAGTCCATTTGCGACGTCATGCTATCACGCTCAACTCCTTTTCATTCACTTAATTTAATAATTTAGTACTGTATGCCCGGGCTGTGCGCATTAAAAAGAAGATTAGAAAATCTGACTCAACAAACACTCTCCAGCACTTTATAGCACTCGAGGGGTAATCAGAGATTATATGTATATATATATATATATATATATATATATATACACACACAATTACCACTCGAGTGCTATAGAACGCTGGAAAGCATTTGTTGATCCGAGTCAGATCTTCTAATCTATTAATCAGCCGTGGATGCATTTTGAGGGATTTGTAACAAATTTAAATATATAAATAATAATAACATACTTTTACAGAAATATATCAGGATGTAGAGGGTCACGACACCTCCCTTCCACTTCCTGTTATATAACAAGTGAAATGAAGAAAAGCAATTACTAATACTCATGAAGATTGGTGCACTCGATCTAATTTACTTACTAAAAATGATTGGACAACATCAGCAGCCTACAAAAGACTGAAAAGAAGGTTTTGAAAATTGTAGTGAGGACTTGGAAAAGGCATTTTGTGTAAGTTGAAACAATATTTTATATCTCACTAATTTATTTAATATATATTTTATTAAAAATAAATGTGTGCCTTCTATGTAGTAAATTAATAAAAAAATTAAGCTGGAATGTCCCTTTAAACAGAGCACAAAGGTCAATGGGTGACAGTGGAAACCAGAAAGAAAACCACTGGGGGGTTTATAGTGAGGCCTCAACCTGACTAAAAAAAGCTACTGATTATGAAAGAAGGCAGCCATCTGTATAAAAAGGACATCTTCTAATAAGAGATTCTTCAAAGATCAAGAAGCTGTTGAAATGAAGCTGTAGCTGGAGATATCAGATAGATATAGGAGGACAGCTGGAGCAGCTCATAATATAGCATCCAGAAATAGCTTTCCCCAGAAGTCCCCCCTATTATTTGATATACAGAGTTCTATAATGTGCTTTTTGTCAAAAAAATGCTTGTATTAGAATAATAGCAGAATGTATAAAAATACTAGCATACAACTCATGTTTCTGATTCATTTTAGTTTGATATCCTTTACACAGGGATATGAAATCTAATTTTTTTTTCTTTCAGGATTCAGATAGACCATGATATTTTAAAGGGACATGAAACCCAATTTTTTTCTTTCGTGATTTAGAAAGAGCATGTCATTTTAAACCACTTTCTAATTTACATCTATTATCTAATTTGCTTCATTCTCTTGATATCACTTGCTGAAAAGCATATCTAGATATGCTCAGTAGCTGCTGATTGGTTGCTGCACATAGAGGCCTTGTGTGATTGGCTCACACATGTGCATTGCTATTTCTTCAACAAAGGATATCTAAAGAATTGAGCAAATTAGATAATAGAAGTAAATTGGAAAGTTGTTTAAAATTGCATGCCCTATCTGAATCATGAAAGTTTAATTTTGACAAGACTGTCCCTTTAAACACCTTTCTAATTTACTTTTAGTATCAATTTTTCTTTGTTCCCTCTGTATCTTTTATTATTATTATTATTATTATTATTATCTTTTGTTGAAAAGCAGGGACATAAGCCGGCCTATGTCTAGAGCATTACATGGCAGCGTTTTTTTAAGAATGTTATCCATTAGCAACACTATTTCCTGCCAGACCCCTACCTAGGTATCTCTTAAAGAATATCTTTGTTTCGCCCATAACCTGTCCAATCAGAGAAAGCTAGTATTTTCGGACATGCCACGTTGTTCCCCAAAAACTGCTGAATTCATGGCTGCTCATGGTTTGCAAGTTATGCCATATTTGCTGTGTGCATGTTGTCAGTGTAGGGAGGTGAAGAGTACTGAGTCAGGCCAGAACTCCAATAGTGCAGGCAAATCCTGACACAGGTTTAGGGTTACAGTGCTGGTGCATTGACAGATCTGATCTCCTATGCAGACTACCAACCATCTTGTATTTTGCGATATTGTTCTGGTTTGGGATCGCCAACAATTTTCTCTTTAAATTTCACAAATTGAACTGGGGACCAGCTAAACCTTGACCATAGATATCTGCCCACACCCCATAATCTCTGACCTAAGTCAGCCTTGACCTCTCCTGGACCAGTGCAGAAACACTGCCCCAGTCATTTGGGCCTGGAATGAAGAATACAAACGATGGGAGGCAATGTGTATTGCGTGACCATGCTCACAGACGGAGTTCATGGGAAGAAAGTCAGTGTTTAGTACACTATTGATCCCTCTGTGGTGATTGGCTGTTGAATTTGTCAACCCTACAATGGGAGAGCAGTAACAACTGGCTAAATTCCTCTGTGTATTTATTATTAGATTGGTGGGATCACAAGGAAGTACTACTGTTTACAGTTTAATTATTATCAATGGATAGTCACCCTGTGTATTAGGATTGCTGTTGCCACCACCACCACCAATGATTTATAACCCCCTTATGTATAAATTGTGTGTCCTTTTGTAAATGGTCATTAATTTACATTGATATGCTGCACTTGTTTGAGGCTAATGGTTGGGCCAGTTATAGATTACATCATTTGATTTGCTTGCCCTGTCTTCAGGCAGTATTCTTAATTGACAAACTTGTTTTGGATTAAAGGGACAAGAAACCCATATTTTTTTCTTTCATGATTAAATTTTCCAATTTACTTCTATTATCAAATTTATGTTGTTCTCACGTTATTCTTTGTTGAAGAGCTATCTAGATTTATGTTTGAGAAAAACCACCACACTAAGATCTGGATTTACAACGATCTTAGTGTTGTGATCTATCACAAACATAAATCCCTCTTCAAAAAGAAGCCAACGTCAACAAGGGGCCGCCTATTTCAGCATTTGGCAGCTAACGAAGCTGCCAAATGCCCATTTCTATTAAATAGTTAATTGTCTGATATACCATAATTGCAGAATACAAATAAATAAGACTGTAGACCTTTCAATATCAGTAAGGGACCAATCGCTGTCTATTTACTCCCAAAATGGCTTTTGGCTTTCTGACTGAATGGTTTCGTCAAGTTTCTTGGCTGATCACAATGCAAAACTGAATTGTTTGTTAAAAGCCCGAAGAAATTAACCCCTTTTCAAAAGAAAAGCTCACAAAAAGGCCTTTACATGTGTTAAAGAACCAGTAAATACAGTATATTTGCATAATCAACAAATGCATGATAAAAAGATAATGCAATAGCACTTAGTCTGAACTTCAAATGAGTAGCAGATTTTTTTTCTGACAAATTTCAGTTTTGTATATTCCTACTCCTGTATCATGTGATAGCTATCAGTCAATCACAAATGCATATACGTATATTCTGTGAATTCTTGCACATGCTCAGAAGGCGCTGTGGCTCAAAGTATAAATATAAAAAGACTGTGCACATTTTGTTAATGTAAGTAAATTGGAAAGTTGTTTAAAATTGCATGCTCTATCCGAATCATTAAAGGGACAGTATACTGAATTTTTTTTTTCCCTTAATGTGTTTCAAATTGCTTTTTTTTACCAGCTGCAGAGTATAAAATCTATGAGATTTGCTTTTTAAGGCTTATTTGTGTATATGAATTAGCTGATTTTGTGTTTTGAGGCCACAACCTAATAAAATGGGTTGAGCTTGTAGGTGTAATCAGATCTCATTACTGTATCACATTGTGTACATATACCTGCTTCTTTATCTTATATCTGTCCATAAACCAATCACCAATACTTGGAGAGAACAATGGAAAATCAACATTTTATTACCTTATCTCTGCTATAGACCACTGGGAGTGTAATTTATTCTGCTGGCTATGTTTACAAAGCTTATCTATAGCTTGGACCTGCGGCCACAAACTTTCAGAATAGGTGGGGATACCACATGCTAAATCAACTATTTCAAATGCCAATATAAGGGCAAAGGAGCTACTTGTAAGCAATTTAATACACTCCAGCAGGTAAAGTGGATCATTGGGAATAAATTAAAGGGGAGAAAGTTTTTGAGTAAACTTTCCCTTTAAGGTTTTGACTTGCGTGTCCCTTTAAGTACCTATTATCAAAATAATAACCAGGAGGTGACTCAAAACTGACAGATACAATAGCCTTATCTGCAGCACTAATTAATGATATAAATGCATCTTGTATGTTGTCAAAATGGGCAGACTGTGCACCACTTTTCACTATATGGTTATTTTTAAACTTTGACAAGTATTGTTTTTACAATATTTATTTTAATGGTTTTTAAACAGTTTACATTTTGCCATGATCTGTAAACAAGATGGCAACTCTGGCTTTCTATTGAAAGGAATTTTCTTATACTGGATTTTAACATTCCTTAAATGGTAAATTGTATCTGCCTAGAAGAGACTCAAACAAGATCACGCCTTTGTGACCGGGTTTATAGGGGATGCGCCTTTATGCACGCTAAGTCCAAACAGGGTCACGAGAGTGCGTTTAAAGTGCTTGGGCCTACATTATTGTACTCATGAAGGCATGTGCAAGTTTACAAGTTAAATAATGCAGGAGCAAACACATTAAAACACATTCTAGTGACCGTGTTTGGACGTGCATGGAGGTACATCCCCTATTAACACCCAGAGGGTGCAAACTCATTTGAAGGTTTCCGAGGCAGATACAATGTTGCAAGGCAGAGGGTTCACGCTTTTCAGTTTGTCTCTTTTTTTAAATGTTAATTCAGAAGTTATATTTTTTTCTGAATAAAAAAGGAATTAACTCTACTTCACATATTGGATGTTTTCAATTATTACTTGGAGGCTACCAAAAAGGCATCAAGAAGGCTCTCGCTCCTTGATATCAGTTCTGGAAAAAAAGCACCATTATGCATTTTATGCTTTTCTGGTGAACATATGGATATCTTTAATACTGGCTCACCAGTACGGAATATGGTTCTACAAGTGAGAGAAAATCAAATTCAAAACCTTTCCTTTTTTTTATGTTGCCTAGTTTGTCATCTCAGAGTAGTCCGAGGAGTTCATTATCATATAGAGATATAAAGATATCTAGGAAAAAAATACCACACTGATCGTTTGCTATATCACAATGTAAAGAGAAACATTAAGTTTAAATTCTGTTATATATATATATATATCAAACAGCACTGTTTAAAAATGTTTCGGCATTTCATGGATATATACATTCAACTTAAAGATGCTTAAAATTATTTTGGAAATAGTGAAAATTGTATGTATGTTTTTACAGGGACTAATTGTTTTAAGATAACTCCACCAGCTCTTTTGGTGGACAGAAGAAAGTCCCACAAGAATAATCATAAAAGGTATTTATTAAAAAAAAAGAAAAAAGGAAAAGGGAAGTAGTAGTTAAATGTTGACTTTCAGGTGCAAAAAAAGAGAAAAAAAATATTTCAATGTTCCTTTTAAAACAGCAATGTTTTGAATAATAAAAAATATACATATATATATATATATATATATATAAAATTACACATGTGTGGTATGATTTCTACCTTAGTCTGTGTATTCTTTGTCTTTGAGTTATAATGCTGAAACTATTCAGGTCAGCTACAGATTAAATATTTAATCCTTTGTAAAAGGTGGAGTAGGGAAATGACTTCACTTCTGACTATGTATGCCAAGGACATGAGGACAATATGAAGAATGGGGAAAGTTAAGTCGTAGGAATATGGATGAGAGAGTCTGCAGAAAAATATTTTTGTAGGTGTGAATAGTAAGGACAATATTTCAGAGAGGAAAAGGAAATTAAAATTTTGGCTTATGTCATGCCAAATCAACCCTGCAACACTTCCACTCCTCACAGTCACAATATTAGATGAAGAGAAGAACTGAATTCCTGCCATAATGATTTCCAGCTTATTATAGCCAATTCTTTACACAGTTAAAAAAAAAAAAAAAAAACACACACACACAAAAAAGACCTCCTACAAGATCCAGAATTGTGATGTTTAGTTTGAAAAGATAGACTATAATGTAAAATAAACACACAAACAGTAAATATTTTTATGAATCCATTTTAAAATAAAAATCTTTTATTTATTGTTTCATTTTAGTTCAAACATTTTCAGTGCTTAGTGGAATACAAAATAGAAAATTATCTTATAGATCTTTGGTTAGATAAAACAGCTGACTGAACTTCATCCAGAATCTGTAATCTGTGTGTCATGAACCTAAATTACAAGGAAAAGTCTCAGATTACACATAAGAAAAAATTTAAATAAAGATCTTAGTTATTCACAAAGCAATTTTTATAACAGACCCTACACTTTTATATGTAAATATGCTCCATGCACACCAAAGCTATCAATGAAACCGTGATAACCTGTACAAGAAAGGATTTTGCCACATACAAGTTTATTGCAAAAATTATTTGATCCAAAAATAAATGCATAGGGTGTTTCAATATTTAGTTCTGTGTCCCTTTAAAGTTTGTAGTTGTCATTTGTGAAATAGTTAAATCCAATAAGAATTTTAAACTGGTTATGTTTTTAAAGACTGACTAAAATACCAATAAAACAGACCAGTATTTTTTTTAATTTATGCATCAGAAATAATTCACAATATTGCAAAAGATCTGCATGCCAAATAAAATGATTCAAAAAGAATTAAAACTAATTTTGTTTTGTAATTTAGTAAAGTTTGCATTATGTTGCCTGCCTGGATCACACCCTGTAAAAAGCCTCTAAAATGTTGTGTATCTTACTTCCTTTGCTGTGGCCAATAAGGAACAGATAAGAGTGCCCTCCACTAATATTGGCACCCTTGGTATTATTGTTTAACCTTTTGTTTAAAAAAATACACAAAAGTACTCTCTCATGGATATCAAACAATTGCAAACACAACACAGGTTTATATAAAAAAAAAAATATTTGGCACAATTTTTGGCACCTTTTTAGTCAATACTTTGTGCTACCTCCCTTTGCCAAGATAACAGCTCTGAATCTTCTCCGATAATGCCTAGAAGTTGGAGAATATATGGCAAGGGATCCGAGACCATTCCTCCATACAGAATCTCTCCAGAACCTTCAAATTTCAAGGTTGACATTGGTGGACTCTCAGTTCACCCCAGATGTTTTCTATGGGGTTCAAGTAAGGGGGGACTGGTATGGCAATGGCAGGACCTTAATTTTGTGGTCAGTAAAACATTTTTATGTTGATTTTGATGTATGTTTTGGATCATTGTCCTACTGGAAGATCCAACCATGGCCCATTTTGAACTATTCTGGCAGAAGCAGTCAGGTGTTCATTTAAAATCTGTTGGTATTTTAGTCCATGATGGCCATGTATCCTAACAAAATGAGCCACCACCATATTTAACTGTGGGCATGAGGTACTTTCCATATGGCTACCTCTCTGTATGCGCCAAACCCACCTCTGGTGTTTATTGCCAAAAAGCTCTATTTTGGTTTCATCTAACCATAGAACCCAATCCCATTTTGAAGTTTCAGTAGCGTCTGGCAAACTGAAGATGCTTGAGTTCATTTTTGCATGAGATGGGGCTTTTTTCTTGAAACCCTTCCAAACAACTTGTGGTGATGTAGGAGATGTCAACTTGTAGTTTTGGAGACTTTCTGACCCCAAGATGCAACTAACCTGCAATTCTCCAGCTGTGATCCTTGGAGATATTTTGGCCACTCGAACCATCCTCTTAACAGTGCGTTGAGACAATATAGACACACATCCTCTTCCAGGTTGATTCATAACATTTCCAGTTGAATGGAGCTTTTTGAAAGGATATTGTACACTATATTTTTCTTTGCATAAATGTTTTGTAGATGATCCATTTATATAGTCCATCTGGTAGTGTTTTTATAGTTTTTTTTTTTTTTTTTTTTTTTAACAACATTGTGCTGATTTTCAGACTCCTAATCAAGCCCCACAATGCTAGATGTATATACGTTTACAGACTACTGCAGGCTCCTGTTTATGTTATCTGTCTTTTTGTATGCAGGGAGGCGGGGAGTGTCTGTGTATACTGTCCCTTTAATTATTGCCCTGATGGTTTAAATGGGCATTTTCAATGCTTTTGCAATTTTCTTATAGCCACTTCCCATTTTGTGAATCAACACAACCTTTTGCCGCACATTACAGCTATATTCCTTGGCCTTACCCATTGTGATAAATGACTGAGGGAATTTGGCCAGAAAGTCATGGTTGAACAATTTTGTGTTCCTTGTCACCCAGGTGTACTAAAAATGTAAAATATCAATGATAATATACTTCTATGAATTAATTTGAGAAATATATATTTGGTGTGCCAATAATTGTACCATACATATATTTATTTTCTTTTGGATAAACCTGTGTTGAGTTTGCAATTGTTTGATATCCATAAAAGCAGAGTATTTTTGAACAAAAGATCAATAGGTTAAACAATAAAGACAATTTTTCACAGCCTTCTTTGCTCATATTTACCAGGGGCGCCAATATTAGGGGAGGGCATTGTATAAATGAGTTCTTGTGAATATCAACCAATCACTGTGCAGTATGTAAAAATATCAGGGTTCTGCATAACACAGAATGCACTCCTGCCTCTCTCTAGTGGTAGTGGAAACACCTCAATATTCAGAGGTATATTACAGGAAAAGTAAAAAGTGAAAGTCAATTGCAAATAAGTGTTTTTTGTTGTTTTTTTAAATTTGAATAATTACATTTTTATGAGGAATTACATCTTGTGATTAATGTCTCAGAGCTTATGTGAAATTAAGTTTTCTGTATGGAAATAAAAAAATATATATTTCTCCAACATTGGTGTGTCCGGTCCACGGCGTCATCCTTACTTGTGGGATATTCTCTTCCCCAACAGGAAATGGCAAAGAGTCCCAGCAAAGCTGGTCACATGATCCCTCCTAGGCTCCGCCCACCCCAGTCATTCTCTTTGCCGTTGCACAGGCAACATCTCCACGGAGATGGTTAAGAGTTTTTTGGTGTTTAAATGTAGTTTTTATTCTTCTATCAAGTGTTTGTTATTTTAAAATAGTGCTGGTATGTACTATTTACTCTGAAACAGAAAAGGATGAAGATTTCTGTTTGTAAGAGGAAGATGATTTTAGCAGACAGTAACTAAAATCGATTGCTGTTTCCACACAGGACTGTTGAGATGAAGTTATAGACTGAGCCTCATTTTCGCGCCATTACTGCGCAGTTGTTTTTGGAGAGCAAGGCATGCAGATGCATGTGTGAGGATCTAAGAATCACTAAAAAAGCTTCTAGAAGGCGTCATTTGGTATCGTATTCCTCTCTGGGCTTGGTTGGGTCTCAGCAAAGCATATAGCTGGGACTGTATAGGGGTCAAATTTAAAAACGGCTCCGGTTCCGTTATTTTAAGGGTTAAAGCTCTGAAATTTGGTGTGCAATACTTTTAATGCTTTAAGACACTGTGGTGAAATTTTGGTAATTTTTTAACAATTCCTTCATACTTTTTCACATATTCAGTAATAAAGTGTTTTCAGTTTGAAATTTAAAGAGACAGTAACGGTTTTATTTTAAAAGTTTAAGCCTGTTTAACATGTCTGTACCATCAGATAAGCTATGTTCTATATGTATGAAAGCCAATGTGTCTCCACATTTAAATTTATGTGATAAATGTGCCATAGTGTCCAAACAAAGTAAGGACAGTAATGCCACAGATAATGATATTGCCCAAGATGATTCCTCAAATGAGGGGAGTAAACATGATACTACATCATCCCCTACTGTGTCTACACCAGTTTTGCCCACACAGGAGGCCCCTAGTACATCTAGTGCGCCAATACTTATTACCATGCAACAATTAACGGCTGTAATGGATAACTCCATAGCAAATCTTTTATCCAAAATGCCTACTTATCAGAGAAAGCGCAATTGCTCTGTTTTAAACACTGAAGAGCAAGAGGGCGCTGATGATAACTGTTCTGACATACCCTCACACCAATCTCAAGGGGCCATGAGGGAGGTTTTGTCTGATGGAGAAATCTCAGATTCAGGAAAAATTTCTCATCAAGCTGAACCTGATGTTGTGACATTTAAATTTAAAATTAGAACATCTCCGCGCACTGCTTAAGGAGGTGTTATCTACTCTGGATGATTGTGACAATTTGGTCATTCCAGAGAAATTATGTAAGATGGACAAGTTCCTAGAGGTTCCGGTGCCCCCCGACGCTTTTCCTATACCCAAGCGGGTGGCGGACATAGTAAATAAAGAGTGGGAAAAGCCCGGCATACCTTTTGTTCCCCCCCCTATATTTAAGAAATTATTTCCTATAGTCGACCCCAGAAAGGACTTATGGCAGACAGTCCCCAAGGTCGAGGGGGCGGTTTCTACTCTAAACAAACGCACTACTATTCCTATCGAAGATAGTTGTGCTTTCAAAGATCCTATGGATAAAAAATTAGAGGGTTTGCTTAAAAAGATTTTTGTACAGCAAGGTTAACTTCTACAACCAATTTCATGCATTGTTCCTGTCACTACGGCAGCGTGTTTCTGGTTCGAGGAACTAGAAAAGTCGCTCAGTAAAGAATCTTCGTATGAGGAGGTTATGGACAGAGTTCAAGCACTTAAATTGGCTAACTCTTTTGTTTTAGATGCCGCTTTGCAATTAGCTAGATTAGCGGCGAAAAATTCAGGGTTTGCTATCGTGGCGCGCAGAGCGCTTTGGCTAAAGTCTTGGTCAGCGGATGTGTCTTCCAAGACAAAATTGCTTAACATTCCTTTCAAAGATAAAACATTATTTGGACCAGATTTGAAAGAAATTATTTCAGACATCACTGGGGGAAAGGGCCACGCCCTCCCACAGGATAGGTCTTTTAAGGCTAAAAATAAGCCTAATTTTCATCCCTTTCGCAGAAACGGACCAGCCTCTAATTCTGCATCCTCTAAGCAAGAGGGTAATACTTCACAACCCAAACCAGCCTGGAAACCAATGCAAGGCTGGAACAAGGGTAAGCAGGCCAAGAAGCCTACCACTGCTACCAAAACAGCATGAAGGGATAGCCCCCGATCCGGGACCGGATCTAGTGGGGGGCAGACTCTCTCTCTTTGCTCAGGCTTGGGCAAGAGATGTTCAGGATCCTTGGGCGCTAGAAATAGTTTCTCAAGGTTATCTCCTGGAATTCAAGGAACTACCCACAGGTCTCACTTATCTTCAAACCAAATAAAGAGACAGGCATTCTTACATTGTGTAGAAGACCTGTTAAAGATGGGAGTGATACATCCAGTTCCAATAAGAGAACAAGGAATGGGATTTTATTCCAATCTGTTCATAGTTCCCAAAAAAGAGGGAACATTCAGACCAATTTTAGATCTGAAGATCCTAAACAAATTTCTCAGGGTACCATCGTTCAAAATGGAAACTATTCGAACGATCCTACCCACCATCCAGGAAAGTCAATTTATGACTACCGTGGATTTAAAGGATGCGTACCTACATATTCCTATCCACAAGGAACATCATCAGTTCCTAAGGTTCGCTTTTCTGGACAAGCATTACCAGTTTGTGGCACTTCCATTCGGATTAGCCACTGCTCCAAGGATTTTCACAAAGGTACTAGGGTCCCTTCTAGCGGTTCTAAGACCAAGGGGCATTGCAGTAGTACCTTACTTGGACGACATCCTAATTCAAGCGTCGTCCCGGTCAAAAGCAAAGGCTCATACGGACATCGTCCTAGCCTTTCTCAGATCTCACGGATGGAAGGTGAACAAAGAAAAAAGTTCTCTGTCCCCGTCAACAAGAGTTCCCTTCTTGGGAACAATAATAGATTCCTTAGAAATGAGGATTTTTCTGACAGAGGTCAGAAAATCAAAACTTCTAAGCTCTTGTCAAGTACTTCATTCTGTTCCTCGTCCTTCCATAGCGCAGTGCATGGAAGTAATAGGATTGATGGTTGCAACAATGGACATAGTTCCTTTTGCACGAATTCATCTAAGACCATTACAACTGCGCATGCTCAGACAGTGGAATGGGGATTATACAGACTTGTCTCCGATGATTCAAGTAGATCAAAAGACCAGAGATTCACTCCGTTGGTGGCTGACCCTGGACAATCTGTCACAGGGAATGAGCTTCCGCAGACCAGAGTGGGTCATTGTCACGACCGACGCCAGTCTAGTGGGCTGGGGCGCGGTCTGGGAATCCCTGAAAGCTCAGGGTCTATGGTCTCGGGAAGAGTCTCTTCTCCCGATAAACATTCTGGAACGGAGAGCGATATTCAATGCTCTCAGAGCTTGGCCTCAACTAGCAAAGGCCAAATTCATAAGGTTTCAATCAGACAACATGACGACCGTTGCATATATCAATCATCAGGGGGGAACAAGGACTTCCCTGGCGATGAAAGAAGTGACCAAGATAATTCAATGGGCGGAGGATCACTCCTGCCACTTGTCTGCGATCCACATCCCAGGAGTGGAAAATTGGGAAGCGGATTTTCTGAGTCGTCAGACATTCCATCCGGGGGAGTGGGAACTCCATCCGGAAATCTTTGCCCAAATAACTCAATTATGGGGCATTCCAGACATGGATCTGATGGCGTCTCGTCAGAACTTCAAGGTTCCTTGCTACGGGTCCAGATCCAGGGATCCCAAGGCGACTCTAGTAGATGCACTAGTAGCACCTTGGACCTTCAACCTAGCTTATGTATTCCCACCGTTTCCTCTCATTCCCAGGCTGGTAGCCAGGATCAATCAGGAGAGGGCCTCGGTGATCTTGATAGCTCCTGCGTGGCCACGCAGGACTTGGTATGCAGACCTGGTGAATATGTCATCGGCTCCACCATGGAAGCTACCTTTGAGACAGGACCTTCTTGTTCAGGGTCCATTCGAACATCCGAATCTGGTTTCCCTCCAACTGATGGCTTGGAGATTGAACGCTTGATTTTATCAAAGCGTGGGTTTTCAGATTCTGTAATAGATACTCTGATTCAGGCTAGAAAGCCTGTAACTAGAAAAATTTACCATAAAATATGGAAAAAATATATCTGTTGGTGTGAATCCAAAGGATTCCCATGGAACAAGATAAAAATTCCTAAGATTCTATCCTTTCTACAAGAAGGTTTGGAGAAAGGATTATCTGCAAGTTCTCTAAAGGGACAGATCTCTGCTTTATCTGTTTTACTTCACAAAAGACTGGCAGCCGTGCCAGATGTTCAAGCATTTGTTCAGGCTCTGGTTAGGATCAAGCCTGTTTACAGACCTTTGACTCCTCCCTGGAGTCTAAATCTAGTTCTTTCAGTTCTTCAAGGGGTTCCGTTTGAACCTTTACATTCCATAGATATTAAGTTACTATCTTGGAAAGTTTTGTTTTTAGTTGCAATTTCTTCTGCTAGAAGAGTTTCAGAGTTATCTGCTCTGCAGTGTTCTCCGCCCTATCTGGTGTTCCATGCAGATAAGGTGGTTTTGCGTACTAAGCCTGGTTTTCTTCCGAAAGTTGTTTCTAATAAAAATATTAACCAGGAGATAGTTGTACCTTCTTTGTGTCCGAATCCAGTTTCAAAGAAGGAACGTTTGTTACACAATTTGGACGTAGTCCGTGCTCTAAAATTCTATTTAGAGGCTACTAAAGATTTCAGACAAACATCTTCCTTGTTTGTTGTTTATTCTGGTAAAAGGAGAGGTCAAAAAGCGACTTCTACCTCTCTTTCCTTTTGGCTTAAAAGCATTATCCGATTGGCTTATGAGACTGCCGGACGGCAGCCTCCTGAAAGAATCACAGCTCACTCCACTAGGGCTGTGGCTTCCACATGGGCCTTCAAGAACGAGGCTTCTGTTGACCAGATATGTAAGGCAGCGACTTGGTCTTCACTGCACACTTTTGCCAAATTTTACAAATTTGATACTTTTGCTTCTTCGGAGGCTATTTTTGGGAGAAAGGTTTTGCAAGCTGTGGTTCCTTCCGTTTAGGTGACCTGATTTGCTCCCTCCCTTCATCCGTGTCCTAAAGCTTTGGTATTGGTTCCCACAAGTAAGGATGACGCCGTGGACCGGACACACCAATGTTGGAGAAAACAGAATATATGCTTACCTGATAAATTACTTTCTCCAACGGTGTGTCCGGTCCACGGCCCGCCCTGGTTTTTTTTATCAGGTCTGATGAATTATTTTCTATAACTACAGTCACCACGGTATCATATGGTTTCTCCTATATATCTTTCCTCCTGTCCGTCGGTCGAATGACTGGGGTGGGCGGAGCCTAGGAGGGATCATGTGACCAGCTTTGCTGGGACTCTTTGCCATTTCCTGTTGGGGAAGAGAATATCCCACAAGTAAGGATGACGCCGTGGACCGGACACACCGTTGGAGAAAGTAATTTATCAGGTAAGCATAAATTCTGTTTTTTATCTCTAGCATGCATCAGTCCTTTGTGGGCAAATGGTAGCCATTTACACTACATTACGCTTTATACCTGGCTCTTATTTACAGCTCCTTTGATCTTGGATTCCTTCTCTTGTGTACCTGAGGGCGGTCATCTGTAATTTAAATGAGGTAATAAGGTAAAATAACACGACAAACGTCCATCAAACTAATAGATACTGAATTTACATTTTAAAATGCCCTCTAAGATTAAACAAACAACAAAAAGTGAATACAATGTGCCTTTCAGATACAACACTCAGGTTCCCCCCCCCCCCCCCTACACTAGAAGCTTATCATTTCTAACAAGGAACAATGATGCACTCGGATGTCAGAGCAGAATATAGGGTCACTAAAGGGAACACCATCATTTCACTTTTCTTTCATCTATTAAATATAATGTGGAATCTCTAGACAACAGGAAAAGCTACTAAACTGCTGGAATATGTATAGCTTGGGGAAAAAGAAAAAGTGATTTACACAAAAGACTGCACAAAATGCAGCAGGAAGCAGATTTCAGAAAACTAAATCTCTAGAAAAAAAAAAAAAAAAAAGGAGGTCATGATCTGAAGCTACCTGGTGGAACATTGCCACATTATGTGACATTAAAACAAAGTCAAAAAGAGTTAGATAATACAATATGGTATTCAAACATTCCTAAAGGGAAAATAGCAACCCTTAACAGAAATGATTTGCTACAGTATTTAAATATAAAGGTTGATCAGAAATGAACCAACCAGACAAAGCATTTCTTATCTCTAAACACATTTGTATTCTTATACTTAAAGGGACAGTGTACTGTAACACTGTTCTTCCCTTAATGTTTTTCCTATGACTTGTTATACGAGCTGGAGATTGTAAAATGCACAAGGAAATTTTAATTTTTGTATATGAAATAGTTTTAAAAAACAAACAAAACACAACAACAAAAACCACTACCCATTAAGATTGGCTGAGCTTGCAGGGAAATCAGATTGCCTTGTTTTATCATTTTCTGTAAACATAAATTTCTACTTTATATTTTCTGTCTACATGCTAAAGTCCAATACTTAGAGAGAACAACTGAAAATGAACATCGTATTACTTATCTATCCTATCCCCCACTGGGAATGTAATCTCTTGTGCTATGTTTTTTATACACAATAAGTATAGAAGTGTTCAGTACAAGTATGGATACCACATGCAAAATACGCTGTTTTGAAATACTGAAATAAAAGCTTAAATTACCTATTTGTTAACAATTAGATACACTCCTGCAGGTAAAATGGATAATTGGGAACAATTAAAGGGGGGGGGGGTTAAATGTACTGTACATTATATGTAAATTTATATTACTTCCCTAAATAAAGATAGTGAAACATAAGTCAAAATACTTATTCCTGATAAATTGTGGATACAATCTGAAATTCTGTTTAAAGGGACAGTAAATCCCAACATTTTCTTTCATGATTTGGATAGAACTATTTTAAACAACTTTGCAATTTACTTCTATTATCAAATGTGCTTCATTATCTTGTTATCCTTTGCTGAAAGAACAGCATTGCACTACTGCAGCCACCAATCAGCAAGCGCTGAACCAAAAATGGGCAGGCTTGTAAGCTTACATTCCTGCTTTTTCAAATAAAGATACCAAGAGAAAGAAGAAAAAATGATAATAGGAGTAAATTAGAAGGTTGCTTAAAAGTACATGCTCTATCTGAATAATGAAAGAAATTTGTTTTAGGTTCAGTATCTGTTTAAGCACAAATTGTAGGCTGCATGATTATGTACCTTCATATCATTCAATGAACAATGTAGCTTTATTTTGTCAAAAAATAGTGTTTTATTTTTCCCTCTTTCTGTTCACAAATTTCCCTATCACCTAGAACAAAAGCCCTTGCTACCCAGTAACAAACCAAAAACCTGTATAAGGATTTTACCATGAATTGTTGGTATGTGTGCAGTTAAAGAAAGATTGGGGTAACCTTTCCCTCTTCCCATAAGGTAGATTAGCCAATTAATAATAATTCATTAAAAAAGTATTTAAACGGACATATTTCTTTCGAATCTCCATCTAAGAGCTAAATATATATTTATATATAGACAATAATATTCACACCTAAACTACCTAATCGGCATGTGCATATATTTGGCATTCGTTAGGGAAATGAATGCCGAATATGGGTGCAGTCTACTAATTGGGTCAATGGCAGTTTCCACTCCAGACCAGAAGTTAACAGCAGGGTTTAAACAGAGTTTCAGGGTCAATAATGATACAATTACATGCTCTAATGAATGAGAGCATGCTATGATTTTGTTACTATAATGGCCTTTTAATTTATGGATACTAACGTTTTTTTTCTTCAATATTTAAATAACCAATATCATTTAAAACAAATACATCTGCATATTGTTATTGGGCTAATCTTTTCTATGAATACATACTTTTGTATAACATTTATTAAAGAGTTTTTAATCCCTTTAAAAGTACTAAATATATATTTTATGCTTGCTATTTTTCAATGTAAAAGGGGCCATGTCTGAATTGTGTTAGGAATACTCTAGTCAGTTTGCATCATTTGGGAAAGTAAGTGCCAAATGTATAGTTAAGCAAATAATGGTTTTGGGTTTTTTTGTTTGTTTTTTAATCAAGCTGGATTATACTTTGTAATCTGTGCATAGGTAGACACTAATTTATCAGAGTTTAGATTTAACAGTGTGACCTGCACAATACAGAATAGAAAAAAATTGCAAGCACAATTTGTGCTCGAGAAGGTCAAAAAAAGTAAATACAATAAAAATGATAATAGTCATACTTCTGTAAATCTGTGCTGTTTGAAGAATTTCAACATTTTAGCATTTTCTGAATAATTAACTGTATGCTACATTCTGATAGCGCAAACCTAAAAATTGAATTTATAAAAAAATGCAATTAAAGTAATTATGTAATGATCCACGCTGTAATGACATTTATGACATCACCATTTGTCTCACCTTCCATTTCTGAATCGCTGTCTTCCACATATGGCAAGTTGATCAGAGTCTGTTTTTTGTCCCTCAGCACCACCAGCTGAAGTTTCCCTCGAGATTTTTCTATTAGAGCCTGGGCATCCGCTAAGGACATGTTCTCAGTCAGAGTACCATTAATCTGCCAAATTAACAAAACACAACTTTCAGGTTGACTTCAATAAAGGTGTGTTACATTAATGTAGCTTATTCCATTTTCATGTGCCTAGTGGTGCACGTGAACAGTGGACCTTGCTTTCCTCTGCCTTCTTAAAGGGATATGAAACAAATTTTTTTTTTCATTTCAGGATTCAAACAGTGTGAGTTTAATAAACTTTTCAATGTACTTCTCTTATCTAATTTGCTTTGTTCTATTGATGTCCTTTGTCAAAAACAATACCTAGGTAGACCCCAGAGCTGCTGATTGGTGTCTGCACATATGTCTCATGATATTGGCTCGCCCAGTGCATTCAGCTAGCTCCCAGTAGTGCATTGATACTTCAACAAAGGATATGAGGCAAATTAGATAATACAATTTGAAACAACTTTCCAATGTATGTTTTCTTTCAGACTTATGAAAGAACAATTTGAGGTTTCAAATATAAAGTTTGTTTCCAATAAAATTACATGCATTCATTATCTTTTCCTTCTAACTTTCCTTTTCTTTCCAAGGACATAAATCTCAAAATCGAAATACACAAACATATTTTCATTTTGAATGAAGAACCTTTCCCATATACAAGATTTAGCAAAAATGCTTATAGAAAAAGCCATGACTGTTTCAGTGATAGACTGGGCATGCACAATGCATATATACATATGCTCTGTGCACAATAAAAGCTTACATACAGCCTGCTCAGAGAGCAAGTTGTGGCAATTGCATCATCGTCACAGTATATACTCTCAGAGCTGGTGTGGAGTTTTAAAAGTTGTAGTTGTACAGGGCATACATACCTACACTCCAATAAAATCAATCATTAAAACACTATACCTTTTTATACGAGCATTTTTGTTAAGAGATGTATAACACAAATACTTTTACTGAAAGCATGCATCCATCCGTGTGCATTTTGAATTTTATGCCCCTTTAATTGTGTAAAAAATATGACTTGTCTAAGAGTTCACAAGAGTCAAATAGGAAAATAAGACAAGACCAGATACAGTGCTGCTAATCAATACATGTTTGTAAGATGAAAAATGTTTCAATTTCATCCAGATGACAGACAACACAAATAAAAAAATAAAAAAAAGCATCAACCTTGAGAATAATGTCTCCTTCGTGCAAATTTCCGTCTTTTGCAGCAAGGCCTGTGTTTGTTAGTCCCTTAATGTATATCTGACTGCCAAGACGGAGACCATACTCTAAAAAGAACAAGTACATATTAAGATTAGATATTTTTATTTATTTTTTTCAAATAATGTTTTTTTTTTGTGTTCTTGAGATGGGCAAAGTCTGCATGATTTGCTTACCTTCATTGGATTTATTCTTTGTTAGGAGAACACAGTTGGTCTTATCTGAATATTCATACGGTTCAGGTGAAGGGCTATGTGATTGAAGTCTGTCCCTGCTATGACTTTTCTGTGTATTTTTTTCGTATCTTCGCTCAGGGGAAACTCTCCTGCCATAACCTCTCTCTGGGCTGTAATCTGTTCTTCTATCATACGTATCATCTCTGTCCAAGGTCCTGCCACGACTGTTGTCCCTTTTGTAGCTATGTGGGTCATCCAGATCACGATCAAGGCTTCTGCCACGGCTACGTTCTCTGGCGTGCATGCGATTGTCATCTAGATCACGATCTATGCTTCGACCACGGCTGTGTTCCCTCCGGTACATACGGTCATCATCAAGATCCCGGTCTATACTCCTTCCACGACTGGAGTCTCCTCTAATCTCATAATCCATGTCAAGACCTCTATCAACACTTCTGGCTCTGCTCCCATAACCTCTCTGGTCTCTTTCGTAGAAAGGACCTCTTTCTTGGTCCCTCTTGTACACCCTGTCTGGGCTGGGATCACGACTACGAGAGCCTCCAAACCCACTCCTCTCACTGTAAGCATTGTATGCAGTTCTGTTCTCAAATTCTGGATAATCCTCCATAACATCTAAGGCAGGCTCAGATTTACTTGGAATGCCCATCTGCGCCCTCCGTGGTCTTTTCACAACCTGCCAATATTGACAAAAAGATTTTTAAGATGAAGATTTATTTTTCTCTTAAAATTACCCTTAATGGTCTGGCTCGGAATGTTTTTTTATTATTATATATAGTTAGTAACGGTCATTTCTTTGCTTCCTTATAAGTCCCATAAAATACTTAAAACACCATGGGCCAGATTACAAGCGGAATGCAAATGTTTACGTACAAGCGATAAGGGGTTTATTGCTAGTGTGAACTCATTGGGCTTACCACTCGGATTATGAGTTGAAAGTTAACTTGATCGCTTGAGCAAAAAAATTGCGATATATGCTAGAATGATTACTGTGACTTCAGAGCTCTGGTTAACTGTTTTGCAAAGCTAAAAAGTTGCACAAAAACACATGGAAACTGCATGTCATTGTTGTAAAAAATGTTTAGCCACCAGCTGCTCCGAGCTACCTGAATTCAAGGCAGCCCGGATAGCAGACCGGTGGTTAGCCATTCTAGTCCTCAGGTTGTCTTGGGTCTTGCCTATATAAAATTTCCCACATGGACAGTGTAGCATGTAGATAATATATTTGGTTGTGCAGGTAACCCTAGACCTAATAAAAAAAAATATTACTCCAGGGGGTGTGCTATCCGGGGTGCCTTGAAATCGGGTAGCTCAAAGCAGCCGGTGGCTAGACATTTTTTACAACACCGACATGCAGTTTCCGATTTGAGATATATAATCATAGGCCACATACCACCCCTACTTAGAGGTTGGGATAGGAACAAGTTACTTTTACAAAGGGAGAACAAATGGATCTACATTTTGGATACATTAGTACCTAAAGATTTAAATACACAGTTACAGTTAGTGTTACCTCTGAAGTATTGATAATATTTATTTGTTCCAGTATTGAGTGTCAAAGTATATGGTTATATTTATAATAGATGACACTAGTTTTCATTAGACTTGGCTGTTTAGATAGCTAGGAAAAACCTTACAACTTGTTTAAAATCAGGGAATGTTCCCAGGCTTTTAACCTATATAATAAAAGGCCAGGTATGTTTGTCAGATGCAGTCATGGGCAGTAGAGACTACACAAGGACAAACATACCTGGCCTTGAGCAGCAGAGAAAGTGTTTTTTGGAAGCTGCCGTGGAGGGGGCTTGGCCCTTCAGGCGTGACGGGTTGGCGTGGTCAGGCGAGGGAGAGCGCAAAAGAGAGCAAAAGAGGGAAGACAGAGAGAGCGCAAAAGAGGGAAGACAGAGAGAGCGCAAAAGAGGGAAGACAGAGAGAGCGCAAAAGAGGGAAGACAGAGAGAGCGCAAAAGAGGGAAGACAGAGAGAGCGCAAAAGAGGGAAGACAGAGAGAGCGCAAAAGAGGGAAGACAGAGAGAGCGCAAAAGAGGGAAGACAGAGAGAGCGCAAAAGAGGGAAGACAGAGAGAGCGCAAAAGAGGGAAGACAGAGAGAGCGCAAAAGAGGGAAGACAGAGAGAGCGCAAAAGAGGGGAGAGAGAGAGCAAAAGAGAGGGAGAGCGCAAAAGAGGGGAGAGAGAGCAAAAGAGAGAGAGAGCGCAAAAGAGGGGAGAGAGCAAAAGAGGGGAGAGAGAGAGAGCAAAAGAGGGGAGAGCGCAAAAGAGGGGAGAGAGAGAGAGCAAAAGAGAGCACAAAAGAGGGGAGAGAGAGAGAGCAAAAGAGAGCGCAAAAGAGGGGAGAGAGAGAGAGCAAAAGAGAGCGCAAAAGAGGGGAGAGAGAGAGAGCAAAAGAGAGCGCAAAAGAGGGGAGAGAGAGAGAGCAAAAGAGAGCGCAAAAGAGGGGAGAGAGAGAGAGAGCAAAAGAGAGCGCAAAAGAGGGGAGAGAGAGAGAGCAAAAGAGAGCGCAAAAGAGGGGAGAGAGAGCGCGCAAAAGAGAGCAAAAGAGGGGAGAGAGAGAGCGCGCAAAAGAGAGCGCAAAAGAGGGGAGAGAGAGAGAGCGCAAAAGAGGGAAGACAGAGAGAGCGCAAAAGAGGGAAGACAGAGAGAGCGCAAAAGAGAGGGAGAGCACGGAAGACAGAGAGAGCACGGAAGACAGAGAGAGCGCAAAAGAGGGGAGAGAGAGAGCAAAAGAGAGCGCAAAAGAGGGGAGAGAGAGAGAGAGAGCGCAAAAGAGAGCGCAAAAGAGGGGAGAGAGAGAGAGAGCGCAAAAGAGAGCGCAAAAGAGGGGAGAGAGAGAGAGCGCAAAAGAGAGCGCAAAAGAGAGCGCAAAAGAGGGGAGAGAGAGAGCAAAAGAGAGCGCAAAAGAGGGGAGAGAGAGAGCAAAAGAGAGCGCAAAAGAGGGGAGAGAGAGAGAGAGCGCAAAAGAGAGCGCAAAAGAGGGGAGAGAGAGAGAGCGCAAAAGAGAGCGCAAAAGAGAGCGCAAAAGAGGGGAGAGAGAGAGCAAAAGAGAGCGCAAAAGAGGGGAGAGAGAGCGCAAAAGAGAGCGCAAAAGAGGGGAGAGAGAGAGCAAAAGAGAGCGCAAAAGAGGGGAGAGAGAGAGAGCAAAAGAGCGCAAAAGAGGGGAGAGAGAGAGCAAAAGAGAGCGCAAAAGAGGGGAGAGAGAGCAAAAGAGGGGAGAGAGCGCAAAAGAGAGCGCAAAAGAGAGCGCAAAAGAGGGGAGAGAGCGAGCGCAAAAGAGGGAAGACAGAGAGAGCGCAAAAGAGGGAAGTAGAGACTACACAAGGACAAACATACCTGGCCTTGAGCAGCAGAGAAAGTGTTTTTTGGAAGCTGCCGTGGAGGGGGCTTGGCCCTTCAGGCGTGACGGGTTGGCGTGGTCAGGCAAGGGAGAGCGCAAAAGAGAGCAAAAGAGGGAAGACAGAGAGAGCGCAAAAGAGGGAAGACAGAGAGAGCGCAAAAGAGGGAAGACAGAGAGAGCAAAAGAGAGGGAGAGAGAGAGCAAAAGAGAGGGAGAGAGCAAAAGAGAGGGAGAGCGCAAAAGAGAGGGAGAGCGCAAAAGAGGGGAGAGAGAGCAAAAGAGGGGAGAGAGCAAAAGAGAGCGCAAAAGAGGGGAGAGAGAGAGCGCGCAAAAGAGAGCAAAAGAGGGGAGAGAGAGAGAGAGAGCGCAAAAGAGAGCAAAAGAGGGGAGAGAGAGAGAGCGCAAAAGAGGGGAGAGAGAGAGAGCGCAAAAGAGGGGAGAGAGAGAGAGCGCAAAAGAGGGCGCAAAAGAGGGAAGACAGAGAGAGCGCAAAAGAGGGAAGACAGAGAGAGCGCAAAAGAGGGAAGACAGAGAGAGCGCAAAAGAGGGAAGACAGAGAGAGCGCAAAAGAGGGAAGACAGAGAGAGCGCAAAAGAGGGAAGACAGAGAGAGCGCAAAAGAGGGAAGACAGAGAGAGCGCAAAAGAGGGAAGACAGAGAGAGTGCAAAAGAGGGAAGACAGAGAGAGCGCAAAAGAGGGAAGACAGAGAGAGCGCAAAAGAGGGAAGACAGAGAGAGCGCAAAAGAGGGAAGACAGAGAGAGCGCAAAAGAGGGAAGACAGAGAGAGCGCAAAAGAGAGGGAGAGCGCAAAAGAGGGGAGAGAGAGAGCGCAAAAGAGAGCACAAAAGAGGGGAGAGCGCGCAAAAGAGGGGAGAGCGCGCAAAAGAGGGGAGAGCGCGCAAAAGAGGGGAGAGCGCGCAAAAGAGGGGAGAGAGCGCAAAAGAGGGGAGAGAGAGAGCGCAAAAGTGGGAAGACAGAGAGAGCGCAAAAGAGGGAAGACAGAGCAAAAGAGAGCGCAAAAGAGGGAAGACAGAGCAAAAGAGAGCGCAAAAGAGGGAAGACAGAGAGAGCAAAAGAGAGCGCAAAAGAGGGAAGACAGAGAGAGCAAAAGAGCGCAAAAGAGGGGAGAGAGCGCAAAAGAGGGGAGAGAGCGCAAAAGAGAGCGCAAAAGAGAGCGCAAAAGAGGGGAGAGAGCGAGCGCAAAAGAGGGAAGACAGAGAGAGCGTAAAAGAGGGAAGTAGAGACTACACAAGGACAAACATACCTGGCCTTGAGCAGCAGAGAAAGTGTTTTTTGGAAGCTGCCGTGGAGGGGGCTTGGCCCTTCAGGCGTGACGGGTTGGCGTGGTCAGGCAAGGGAGAGCGCAAAAGAGAGCAAAAGAGGGAAGACAGAGAGAGCGCAAAAGAGGGAAGACAGAGAGAGCGCAAAAGAGGGAAGACAGAGAGAGCGCAAAAGAGGGAAGACAGAGAGAGCGCAAAAGAGGGAAGACAGAGAGAGCAAAAGAGAGGGAGAGAGAGAGCAAAAGAGAGGGAGAGAGCAAAAGAGAGGGAGAGCGCAAAAGAGAGGGAGAGCGCAAAAGAGAGGGAGAGCGCAAAAGAGGGGAGAGAGAGCAAAAGAGGGGAGAGAGCAAAAGAGGGGAGAGAGCAAAAGAGAGCGCAAAAGAGGGGAGAGAGAGAGCGCAAAAGAGAGCGCAAAAGAGGGGAGAGAGAGAGCGCGCAAAAGAGAGCAAAAGAGGGGAGAGAGAGAGAGAGCGCAAAAGAGAGCAAAAGAGGGGAGAGAGAGAGCGCAAAAGAGGGGAGAGAGAGAGAGCGCAAAAGAGGGCGCAAAAGAGGGAAGACAGAGAGAGCGCAAAAGAGGGAAGACAGAGAGAGCGCAAAAGAGGGAAGACAGAGAGAGCGCAAAAGAGGGAAGACAGAGAGAGCGCAAAAGAGGGAAGACAGAGAGAGCGCAAAAGAGAGGGAGAGCGCAAAAGAGGGAAGACAGAGAGAGCGCAAAAGAGAGGGAGAGCGCAAAAGAGGGGAGAGAGAGAGCGCAAAAGAGGGAAGACAGAGAGAGCAAAAGAGAGCGCAAAAGAGGGAAGAGAGAGCAAAAGAGAGCGCAAAAGAGGGAAGACAGAGCAAAAGAGAGCGCAAAAGAGGGAAGACAGAGCAAAAGAGAGCGCAAAAGAGGGAAGACAGAGCAAAAGAGAGCGCAAAAGAGGGAAGACAGAGAGAGCAAAAGAGAGAAGACAGAGAGAGCAAAAGAGAGGGAGAGAGAGAGCAAAAGAGAGGGAGAGAGCAAAAGAGGGGAGAGAGAGCAAAAGAGGGGAGAGAGCAAAAGAGAGCGCAAAAGAGGGGAGAGAGAAAGCGCAAAAGAGAGCGCAAAAGAGGGGAGAGAGAGAGCGCGCAAAAGAGAGCAAAAGAGGGGAGAGAGAGAGAGAGAGAGCGCAAAAGAGAGCAAAAGAGGGGAGAGAGAGAGCGCAAAAGAGGGGAGAGAGAGAGAGCGCAAAAGAGGGCACAAAAGAGGGAAGACAGAGAGAGCGCAAAAGAGGGAAGACAGAGAGAGCGCAAAAGAGGGAAGACAGAGAGAGCGCAAAAGAGGGAAGACAGAGAGAGCGCAAAAGAGGGAAGACAGAGAGAGCGCAAAAGAGGGAAGACAGAGAGAGCGCAAAAGAGGGAAGACAGAGAGAGCGCAAAAGAGAGGGAGAGCGCAAAAGAGGGGAGAGAGAGAGCGCAAAAGAGAGCACAAAAGAGGGGAGAGCGCGCAAAAGAGGGGAGAGCGCGCAAAAGAGGGGAGAGCGCGCAAAAGAGGGGAGAGCGCGCAAAAGAGGGGAGAGCGCGCAAAAGAGGGGAGGGAGAGCGCGCAAAAGTGGGAAGACAGAGAGAGCGCAAAAGAGGGAAGACAGAGAGAGCAAAAGAGAGCGCAAAAGAGGGAAGACAGAGAGCAAAAGAGAGCGCAAAAGAGGGAAGACAGAGAGAGCAAAAGAGAGCGCAAAAGAGGGAAGACAGAGAGAGCAAAAGAGAGCGCAAAAGAGGGGAGAGAGCGCAAAAGAGGGGAGAGAGCGCAAAAGAGAGCGCAAAAGAGAGCGCAAAAGAGGGGAGAGAGCGAGCGCAAAAGAGGGAAGACAGAGAGAGCGCAAAAGAGGGAAGTAGAGACTACACAAGGACAAACAACGATCGTCTGGGGTTGTCATGTTCCTTGTTCAGAGGAGAATTGCCTGGTATTTCGGGGCTGGACTGACCTTACTTGGCGGGATCAGACTGATATACTTCAGGAAAGTTTTCTTCTGTGAAAAGCACACTGTTCTAAAAGAGGCTGCTTCCGGGTGGTAAATCGCCATAGAACAAGCCACTGAGCTGTTGTTCGTTCCTGGTAGAGCGCTTCTCTCTTTGTATGCAAATTATTATGACCCTGGGGAAGTCTCCCTATGGGTGATGGGGGAAACCAGACGTGGACTCCTTGCCCAGTGTGCTTAGAGGAATGTGGCTGCACCTCACTGACGAGGCCCATAGAAGGCCGAAACGATCGTCTGGGGTTGTCATGTTCCTTGTTCAGAGGAGAATTGCCTGGTATTTCGGGGCTGGACTGACCTTACTTGGCGGGATCAGACTGATATACTTCAGGAAAGTTTTCTTCTGTGAAAAGCACACTGGTCTAAAAGAGGCTGCTTCCGGGTGGTAAATCGCCATAGAACAAGCCACTGAGCTGTTGTTCGTTCCTGGTAGAGCGCTTCTCTCTTTGTATGCAAATTATTATGACCCTGGGGAAGTCTCCCTATGGGTGATGGGGGAAACCAGACGTGGACTCCTTGCCCAGTGTGCTTAGAGGAATGTGGCTGCACCTCACTGACGAGGCCCATAGAAGGCCGAAACGATCGTCTGGGGTTGTCATGTTCCTTGTTCAGAGGAGAATTGCCTGGTATTTCGGGGCTGGACTGACCTTACTTGGCGGGATCAGACTGATATACTTCAGGAAAGTTTTCTTCTGTGAAAAGCACACTGGTCTAAAAGAGGCTGCTTCCGGGTGGTAAATCGCCATAGAACAAGCCACTGAGCTGTTGTTCGTTCCTGGTAGAGCGCTTCTCTCTTTGTATGCAAATTATTATGACCCTGGGGAAGTCTCCCTATGGGTGATGGGGGAAACCAGACGTGGACTCCTTGCCCAGTGTGCTTAGAGGAATGTGGCTGCACCTCACTGACGAGGCCCATAGAAGGCCGAAACGATCGTCTGGGGTTGTCATGTTCCTTGTTCAGAGGAGAATTGCCTGGTATTTCGGGGCTGGACTGACCTTACTTGGCGGGATCAGACTGATATACTTCAGGAAAGTTTTCTTCTGTGAAAAGCACACTGGTCTAAAAGAGGCTGCTTCCGGGTGGTAAATCGCCATAGAACAAGCCACTGAGCTGTTGTTCGTTCCTGGTAGAGCGCTTCTCTCTTTGTATACAAGGACAAACATACCTGGCCTTGAGCAGCAGAGAAAGTGTTTTTTGGAAGCTGCCGTGGAGGGGGCTTGGCCCTTCAGGCGTGACGGGTTGGCGTGGTCAGGCAAGGGAGAGCGCAAAAGAGAGCAAAAGAGGGAAGACAGAGAGAGCGCAAAAGAGGGAAGACAGAGAGAGCGCAAAAGAGGGAAGACAGAGAGAGCGCAAAAGAGGGAAGACAGAGAGAGCAAAAGAGAGGGAGAGAGAGAGCAAAAGAGAGGGAGAGAGCAAAAGAGAGGGAGAGCGCAAAAGAGGGGAGAGAGAGCAAAAGAGGGGAGAGAGAGCAAAAGAGGGGAGAGAGCAAAAGAGGGGAGAGAGCAAAAGAGAGCGCAAAAGAGGGGAGAGAGAGAGTGCAAAAGAGAGCGCAAAAGAGGGGAGAGAGAGAGCGCGCAAAAGAGAGCAAAAGAGGGGAGAGAGAGAGAGAGAGAGCGCAAAAGAGAGCAAAAGAGGGGAGAGAGAGAGCGCAAAAGAGGGGAGAGAGAGAGAGCGCAAAAGAGGGCGCAAAAGAGGGAAGACAGAGAGAGCGCAAAAGAGGGAAGACAGAGAGAGCGCAAAAGAGAGGGAGAGCGCAAAAGAGGGGAGAGAGAGAGCGCAAAAGAGAGCACAAAAGAGGGGAGAGCGCGCAAAAGAGGGGAGAGAGAGAGCGCAAAAGTGGGAAGACAGAGAGAGCGCAAAAGAGGGAAGACAGAGAGAGCGCAAAAGAGAGGGAGAGCGCAAAAGAGGGGAGAGAGAGAGCGCAAAAGAGAGCACAAAAGAGGGGAGAGCGCGCAAAAGAGGGGAGAGAGAGAGCGCAAAAGTGGGAAGACAGAGAGAGCGCAAAAGAGGGAAGACAGAGAGAGCAAAAGAGAGCGCAAAAGAGGGAAGACAGAGCAAAAGAGAGCGCAAAAGAGGGAAGACAGAGCAAAAGAGAGCGCAAAAGAGGGAAGACAGAGCAAAAGAGAGCGCAAAAGAGGGAAGACAGAGAGAGCAAAAGAGAGCGCAAAAGAGGGAAGACAGAGAGCGCAAAAGAGAGCGCAAAAGAGGGGAGAGAGAGAGCGCAAAAGAGAGCGCAAAAGAGGGGAGAGAGAGAGCGCAAAAGAGAGCGCAAAAGAGGGAAGACAGAGAGAGCAAAAGAGAGCGCAAAAGAGGGAAGACAGAGAGAGCAAAAGAGAGCGCAAAAGAGGGAAGACAGAGAGAGCGCAAAAGAGGGAAGACAGAGAGAGCGCAAAAGAGGGAAGACAGAGAGAGCGCAAAAGAGGGAAGACAGAGAGAGCGCAAAAGAGGGAAGACAGAGAGAGCGCAAAAGAGGGAAGACAGAGAGAGCGCAAAAGAGGGAAGACAGATAGAGCGCAAAAGAGGGAAGACAGAGAAAGAGCAAAAGAGAGGGAGAGCACAAAAGAGAGAAAGAGGGAAGAGAGAGAGGGCGCAAAAGAGGGAAGAGAGAGAGGGCGCAAAAGAGGGAAGAGAGAGAGGGCGCAAAAGAGGGAAGAGAGAGAGGGCGCAAAAGAGGGAAGAGAGCGCGCAAAAGAGGGAAGAGAGCGCGCAAAAGAGGGAAGAGAGAGCGCAAAAGAGGGAAGAGAGAGCGCAAAAGAGGGAAGAGAGCGCGCAAAAGAGGGAAGAGAGCGCGCAAAAGAGGGAAGAGAGCGCGCAAAAGAGGGAAGAGAGCGCGCAAAAGAGGGAAGAGAGCGCGCAAAAGAGGGAAGAGAGCGCGCAAAAGAGGGAAGAGAGCGCGCAAAAGAGGGAAGAGAGCGCAAAAGAGGGAAGACAGAGAGAGCGCAAAAGAGGGAAGACAGAGAGAGCGCAAAAGAGGGAAGACAGAGAGAGCGCAAAAGAGGGAAGACAGAGAGAGCGCAAAAGAGGGAAGACAGAGAGAGCGCAAAAGAGGGAAGACAGAGAGAGCGCAAAAGAGGGAAGACAGAGAGAGCGCAAAAGAGGGAAGACAGAGAGAGCGCAAAAGAGGGAAGACAGAGAGAGCGCAAAAGAGGGAAGACAGAGAGAGCGCAAAAGAGGGAAGACAGAGAGAGCGCAAAAGAGGGAAGACAGAGAGAGCGCAAAAGAGGGAAGACAGATAGAGCGCAAAAGAGGGAAGACAGATAGAGCGCAAAAGAGGGAAGACAGAGAAAGAGCAAAAGAGAGGGAGAGCACAAAAGAGAGAAAGAGGGAAGACAGAGAGAGCGCAAAAGAGGGAAGACAGAGAGAGCGCAAAAGAGGGAAGACAGAGAGAGCGCAAAAGAGGGAAGACAGAGAGAGCGCAAAAGAGGGAAGACAGAGAGAGCGCAAAAGAGGGAAGACAGAGAGAGCGCAAAAGAGGGAAGACAGAGAGAGCGCAAAAGAGGGAAGACAGATAGAGCGCAAAAGAGGGAAGACAGAGAAAGAGCAAAAGAGGGAAGACAGAGAAAGAGCAAAAGAGAGGGAGAGCACAAAAGAGAGAAAGAGGGAAGAGAGAGAGGGCGCAAAAGAGGGAAGAGAGGGCGCAAAAGAGGGAAGAGAGGGCGCAAAAGAGGGGAGAGCGCAAAAGAGGGGAGAGCGCAAAAGAGGGAAGAGAGCGCGCAAAAGAGGGAAGAGAGCGCGCAAAAGAGGGAAGAGAGCGCGCAAAAGAGGGAAGAGAGCGCGCAAAAGAGGGAAGAGAGCGCGCAAAAGAGGGAAGAGAGAGCGCAAAAGAGGGAAGAGAGAGCGCAAAAGAGGGAAGAGAGCGCGCAAAAGAGGGAAGAGAGCGCGCAAAAGAGGGAAGAGAGCGCGCAAAAGAGGGAAGAGAGCGCGCAAAAGAGGGAAGAGAGCGCGCAAAAGAGGGAAGAGAGCGCGCAAAAGAGGGAAGAGAGCGCGCAAAAGAGGGAAGAGAGCGCGCAAAAGAGGGAAGAGAGCGCGCAAAAGAGGTTAGAGAGCACAAAAGAGGGAAGAGAGCGAGCAAAAGAGGGAAGAGAGCGAGCAAAAGAGGGAAGAGAGCGAGCAAAAGAGGGAAGAGAGCGAGCAAAAGAGGGAAGAGAGCGAGCAAAAGAGGGAAGAGAGCGAGCAAAAAAAAAAAAAAAGAGGGGAGAGCAAAAAAAGAGGGGAGAGAGCAAAAACGAGGGGGGAGAGAGCAAAAAAAAAACGAGGGGGGAGAGAGCAAAAAAAAAAAGAGGGGGGAGAGAGCAAAAAAAAAAAGAGGGGGGAGAGAACAAAAAAAAAAGTGGGGGGAGAGCAAAAAAAAGAGGGAAGAGAGAGCAGAAGAGAGGGAAAAGAGCGCAAAAGAGGGGGAGAGAGCAAAAGTGAGGGGAGAGAGAAAGAGAGCGCAAAAGATAGGGGGAGAGAGAAAGAGAGCACAAAAAACATAATTTATGTAAGAACTTACCTGATAAATTAATTTCTTTCATATTGGCAAGAGTCCATGAGCTAGTGACATATGGGATATACAATCCTACCAGGAGGGGCAAAGTTTCCCAAACCTCAAAATGCCTATAAATACACCCCTTACCACACCCACAATTCAGTTTAACGAATAGCCAAGCAGTGGGGTGATAAAGAAAGGAGTAGAAAGCATCAAATTTGGAAATTATTGTGCTTTATACAAAAAATCACAACCACCATAAAAAAGGGGCCTCATGGACTCTTGCCAATATGAAAGAAATGAATTTATCAGGTAAGTTCTTACATAAATTATGTTTTCTTTCATGTAATTGGCAAGAGTCCATGAGCTAGTGACATATGGGATATCAATACCCAAGATGTGGAGTCTTCCACTCAAGAGTCACTAGAGAGGGAGGGAATAAAACAAAAACAGCCATATTCCGCTGAGAAAATAATCCACAACCCAAAAATAAGTTTATTTTCACCTTTGAAAGGAAAAAACTTAAATCAAAAAGCAGAAGAATCAAACTGAAACAGCTGCCTGAAGAACCTTTCTACCAAAAACTGCTTCCGAAGAAGCAAATACATCAAAATGGTAGAATTTAGTAAATGTATGCAAAGAGGACCAAGTGGCTGCTTTGCAAATCTGATCGACTGAAGCTTCATTCTTAAAAGCCCATGAAGTAGAGACTGATCTAGTAGAATGAGCTGTAATTCTCTGAGGCGGGGTTTGACCCGACTCCAAATAAGCTTGATGAATCAAAAGTTTCAACCAAGAAGCCAAGGAAACAGCAGAAGCTTTCTGACCTTTCCTAGGACAAGAAAATAAAACAAATAGACTAGAAGTCTTCCTGAAATTTTTAGTAGCTTCCACATAATATTTCAAAGCTCTTACCACATCCAAATGTAAGGATCTCTCCAAAGAATTCTTAGGATTAGGAAATAAAGAAGGGACAACAATTTCTCTACTAATGTTGTTAGAATTCACAACCTTAGGTAAAAATTGAAAAGAAGTCCGCAAAACTGCCTTATCCTGATGAAAAATCAGAAAAGGAGACTCACAAGAAAGAGCAGATAGCTCAGAAACTCTTCTAGCAGAAGAGATAGCCAAAAGGAACAACACTTTCCAAGAAAGTAGTTTAATGTCCAAAGAATGCATGGGCTCAAATGGAGGAGCCTGTAACGCCTTTAAAACCAAATTAAGACTCCAAGGAGGAGAAATTGACTTAATGACAGGCTTAATACGAACTAAAGCCTGTACAAAACAGTGTATATCAGGAAGTATAGCAATTTTTCTGTGAAATAAAACAGAAAGAGCGGAGATTTGTCCTTTCAAGGAACTTGCAGACAAACCCTTATCCAGACCATCCTGAAGAAACTGCAAAATTCTAGGAATTCTAAAAGAATGCCAGGAGAATTTATGAGAAGAACACCATGAAATGTAAGCCTTCCAAACTCTATAATAAATCTTCCTAGAGACAGATTTACGAGCTTGCAACATAGTATTAATCACTGAATCAGAGAAACCTCTATGACTTAGAACTAAGCGTTCAATTTCCATACCTTCAAATTTAATGATTTGAGATCCTGATGGAAAAACGGACCTTGAGATAGAAGGTCCGGCCGTAACGGAAGTGGCCAAGACGGGCAACTGGACATCCGAACCAGATCCGCATACCAAAACCTGTGTGGCCATGCTGGAGCCACCAGCAACACAAAAGACTGTTCCATGATGATTTTGGAAATCACTCTTGGAAGAAGATCTAGAGGCGGGAAGATGTAAGCAGGTTGATAACACCAAGGAAGTGTCAGCGCATCCACTGCTTCCGCCTGAACATCCCTGGACCTGGACAGGTATCTGGGAAGTTTCTTGTTTAGATGAGAGGCCATGAGATCTATCTCTGGAAGCCCCCACATCTGAACAATCTGAGAAAACACATCTGGATGGAGAGACCACTCCCCTGGATGTAAAGTCTGGCGGCTGAGATAATCCGCCTCCCAATTGTCTACACCTGGGATATGCACCGCAGAGATTAGACAGGAGCTGGATTCCGCCCAAGAAAGTATCCGAGATACTTCTTTCATAGCTTGGGGACTGTGAGTCCCACCCTGATGATTGACATAAGCCACAGTTGTGATATTGTCTGTCTGAAAACAAATGAACGGTTCTCTCTTTAGTAGAGGCCAGAACTGAAGAGCCCTGAGAATTGCACGGAGTTCTAAAATATTTATTGGTAATCTCGCCTCTTGAGATTTCCAAACCCCTTGTGCTGTCAGAGACCCCCAAACGGCTCCCCAACCTGAAAGACTCGCATCTGTTGTGATCACAGTCCAGGTTGGGCGAACAAAAGAAGCCTTGAACCAAACGATGGTGATCTATCCACCATGTCAGAGAGTGTCGTACATTGGGATTCAAGGATATTAATTGTGATATCTTTGTATAATCCCTGCACCATTGATTCAGCATACACAGCTGTAGAGGTCTCATGTGAAAACGAGCAAAGGGGATTGCGTCCGATGCTGCAGTCATGAGACCTAAAACTTCCATGCACATAGCCACTGAAGGGAATGACTGAGACTGAAGGTGCCGGCAGGCTGCAACCAATTTTAAACGTCTCTTGTCTGTTAGAGACAGAGTCATGGACACTGAATCTATCTGGAAACCTAAAAAGGTGACTCTTGTCTGAGGAATCAAGAAACTTTTTGGTAAATTGATCCTCCAACCATGTTTCCGAAGAAACAACACTAGTTGATTCGTGTGAGATTCTGCAGTATGTAAAGACTGAGCTAGTACCAAGATATCGTCCAAATAAGGAAACACCGCAATACCCTGTTCTCTGATTACAGATAGTAGGGCACCCAGAACCTTTGAAAAGATTATTGGAGCTGTTGCTAGGCCAAATGGAAGAGCAACAAATTGGTAATGCTTGTCTAGAAAAGAGAATCTCAGAAACTGATAGTGTTCTGGATGAATCGGAATATGAAGGTATGCATCCTGCAAGTCTATTGTGGACATATAATGTCCTTGCTGAACAAAAGGCAGAATAGTCCTTATAGTCACCATCTTGAAAGTTGGTACTCTTACATAACGATTCAAAATTTTCAGATCCAGAACTGGTCTGAACAAATTTTCTTTCTTTGGTACAATGAATAGGTTTGAATAAAACCCCAAACCTTGTTCCTGAAGAGGAACTGGCATGATTACCCCTGAAGACTCCAGGTCTGAAACACACTTCAGAAAAGCCTGAGCTTTTACTGGATTTACAGGAATGTGTAAGAGAAAAAATCTTCTCACAGGAGGTCTTACTTTGAATCCTATTCGATACCCTTGAGAGACAATGCTCTGAATCCAATGATTTTGGACAGATTTTATCCAAAAATCCTTGAAAAAACATAATTTATGTAAGAACTTACCTGATAAATTCATTTCTTTCATATTAACAAGAGTCCATGAGCTAGTGACGTATGGGATATACATTCCTACCAGGAGGGGCAAAGTTTCCCAAACCTTAAAATGCCTATAAATACACCCCTCACCACACCCACAAATCAGTTTAACGAATAGCCAAGAAGTGGGGTGATAAGAAAAAGTGCGAAGCATATAAAATAAGGAATTGGAATAATTGTGCTTTATACAAAAAAATCATAACCACCACAAAAAAGGGTGGGCCTCATGGACTCTTGTTAATATGAAAGAAATGAATTTATCAGGTAAGTTCTTACATAAATTATGTTTTCTTTCATGTAATTAACAAGAGTCCATGAGCTAGTGACGTATGGGATAATGACTACCCAAGATGTGGATCTTTCCACACAAGAGTCACTAGAGAGGGAGGGATAAAATAAAGACAGCCAATTCCTGCTGAAAATAATCCACACCCAAAATAAAGTTTAACAAAAAACATAAGCAGAAGATTCAAACTGAAACCGCTGCCTGAAGAACTTTTCTACCAAAAACTGCTTCAGAAGAAGAAAATACATCAAAATGGTAGAATTTAGTAAAAGTATGCAAAGAAGACCAAGTTGCTGCTTTGCAGATCTGGTCAACCGAAGCTTCATTCCTAAACGCCCAGGAAGTAGATACTGACCTAGTAGAATGAGCTGTAATTCTTTGAGGCGGAGTTTTACCCGACTCAACATAGGCAAGATGAATTAAAGATTTCAACCAAGATGCCAAAGAAATGGCAGAAGCTTTCTGGCCTTTCCTAGAACCGGAAAAGATAACAAATAGACTAGAAGTCTTACGGAAAGATTTCGTAGCTTCAACATAATATTTCAAAGCTCTAACAACATCCAAAGAATGCAATGATTTCTCCTTAGAATTCTTAGGATTAGGACATAATGAAGGAACCACAATTTCTCTACTAATGTTGTTGGAATTCACAACTTTAGGTAAAAATTCAAAAGAAGTTCGCAACACCGCCTTATCCTGATGAAAAATCAGAAAAGGAGACTCACACGAAAGAGCAGATAATTCAGAAACTCTTCTAGCAGAAGAGATGGCCAAAAGGAACAAAACTTTCCAAGAAAGTAATTTAATGTCCAATGAATGCATAGGTTCAAACGGAGGAGCTTGAAGAGCTCCCAGAACCAAATTCAAACTCCAAGGAGGAGAAATTGACTTAATGACAGGTTTTATACGAACCAAAGCTTGTACAAAACAATGAATATCAGGAAGAATAGCAATCTTTCTGTGAAAAAGAACAGAAAGAGCAGAGATTTGTCCTTTCAAAGAACTTGCGGACAAACCCTTATCCAAACCATCCTGAAGAAATTGTAAAATTCTCGGTATTCTAAAAGAATGCCAAGAAAAATGATGAGAAAGACACCATGAAATATAAGTCTTCCAGACTCTATAATATATCTCTCGAGATACAGATTTACGAGCCTGTAACATAGTATTAATCACGGAGTCAGAGAAACCTCTATGACCAAGAATCAAGCGTTCAATCTCCATACCTTTAAATTTAAGGATTTCAGATCCGGATGGAAAAAAGGACCTTGTGACAGAAGGTCTGGTCTTAACGGAAGAGTCCATGGCTGGCAAGATGCCATCCGGACAAGATCCGCATACCAAAACCTGTGAGGCCATGCCGGAGCTATTAGCAGAACAAACGAGCATT